>NW_007730257.1:196936-201192 GCF_000696425.1 Galeopterus variegatus | reverse complement strand
ATTCCAACTCTTGGCTATTGTAAAGAGTGCTGCAATGAACATTGGGGTACAGGTATACCTTCGACTTGATGATTTCCATTCCTGTACTCTTAACCACCACAGCAAACTGCTTCTCCTGTGGAAAGAACACTGGAGACAGGTTCAAATCTTCATCCTGAATTTACATGTAAGGTGACTTTGGATGAATCACTTAACACCTTTGGGACTCAGTTTCCTACGCTGACAGCTAACAGTAACAGTAACTACCATTTGTATGGTGCCTTGCAGTATACAAAGTGTGTTGTCAGGCGCTATCTCATTTGATCCTCATGATTCTCAGTGAAGAAGTGACAATCTTGATTTTACACGAGGAAACTCAGGGCTTCAGGATCTGGCCAATGTCACATACCTAGTATGTGCTGGAGTAAGACCTTGAAGCTGGGTCTTTGTGATTTTCCTGTCTTGGAATATGTGGATCTTGGACTAAACTCTCCAAGAGTCCTGCCAGCCCAGATCCTCTCTGTGCTGGGAAATTGAGAATCTGGAGTAACAGTGAGCTCTTGGTTTGGGGCCATCCCAAGCTAGGGGTACAGATAGAAGCCCTTCTGTATACAGCACTCAGTTGGGCATATGAAGCTGTCCTTTGCAATCCCCCACCTCTCCCGGGGCTCAGTGGGGCCTCCCACAGACCATGTCCCCAGCAGAGGCTGGCTTTGGAAAACAGCCATGAAGCCACCTTTGACCTTCTCTTCCCCAACCTGAGCAGCCCCATCTCCTTGCCCTTTCATCCTTTTCAGGTCTCTACCCTGGGGGTGGCCAGAAGCATCTCTGAGCTGAGGCTCTATCCCCACAGAGGCAAAGGGAGAAAGGGCAAAAATATAAAATAAAGATTATGCAAAAGGATTACCCTGCATGTTTCTCCCATCTCCCTCATCTCCCTGTGTAAATTACCCTATTATTCTGTTCCCTCAGGACTCCTGATCGTCCTTATTTCTTCTTTTGAGTTAAAGTCATTCATGCAGTAAATTAGTTCTTTGCTTCAAAATAGCTCTGATTGTAGCAGTTGCTGCCACCAGCAGCAGCAACACCACATCCCCCGGACAGTTTCCAGAAAAGTAAAGAGAAAGGAAAGAAAGAAAGAAAAAAGCTTCGACAACTCTCCCTTCCTCCCACTCTATTCACAGGCACAGAAATACATAGGGTGCCCCTTTCTCGAGAAATGATTTCTTCGAAAGGCAAGTACAGGCTGAAAGGGAGTACAGATGGAGTCCTAACCTAGAAACCACTCAGAGTGGGACAGGGCGGATCACAGTCACACCGCCATGGGCTAGCAGCCTGAAAACTTCCACTCTGTTCTCTCCTCTCAAAAACCAAGCCTTGGTTCACCTTGGATTACTGGGGAAGCAGTATAACAGTCCTGAGTCCTGCTGTGTTTTAGCTGTGTGACCTTGGACTAGTGTCACAACAGTCCTGAATCTATGTTTCCTCATCTCTGATATATACCTGGCTCCAGGCTCAAATCCAGTTGCCTGCTCAGTATGTCCTCTTAGACATCTAATAGGCAAATCAAACTTAACATATCTCTGCAGAAACTCGACGTTCCCCCTTCCAAACTTGCTCCTCCCACAGTCTTCCCATCTCCGTAAATGTCAACTCCATCCATTCTTTGCTCAGGCTAGAATTCTTAATGTCACCCTTGACTCCACCTCTTCTCACACACACTAGAGTCATTTTGTCAGTAACTCCTGTTGACTTTATCTACAAAACACGTTCAGAATCTGTTCGCTTCTTACCATCTCTACTGCCACATCCCATCGCTATCTCTCACCTGGTGATTCCCGTAGCCTCTTAGCTGGTTTCCCTACTTTTCTCCTTGTCTCCAAAGTAGTTCTTTAAAAACACAAGTCAGTTCACATCTTCTTTTTTCAAAACCTTTCAATGGCTTTCTATCTCACTTAGAGTAAAAGCCAAGGACCTACACAATCTGGACACCTCCTCCAAGGTGGCTTTCGTTGTTATTCATTTTGCAGGTACCACCTGCAAATGGTTGTTTGCCTTCTTATAATTCTAGTCTTAATATTGCAGAGCAACTTCTAGGGTGTGTGTGTGTGTGTGTGTGTGTGTGTGTGTGTGTGTGTGTGTGTGTGTATTGGGGGTAGGGATTTGCGAGGAAATGGGAGAGAAGTGGCACTAAGAACAGGTGATCTCACTTGGGAGTGACATCATCACAATTCTTCCATTTCTCTGATAGTGACAGATGTTCACCCAAAGCTGTCTCTCAAGGATTAATGTCACCTCTCGACTGTTTCTTCTCCACTCCTAATGATACCCTCTCCTTTACTCACCTATGACTGTGGGTCTTTAGTTTTAGATGGAAGAATAACTAAAGGAGCTTGTTTAAAATACAGATTGCTGGGTCCCACCTCTAGAGATTCTGATTTATCAGGAATATTGTGGTATTTCTAATAAGTGGCCCAGGTGAGTCTGATGTGGGTAGTCAATAGACCACACCTTGGACATAACCTCATAAATTATAATGTACATAAGATTTTATTATTTTTAAAGTACCTTAAAATATTACATTTTTGTTCATTTTTTAAAGGGAAGGTTTGAAAGTAAATATACATGTATCAATGAAAAAGCACAGTGTGAAAGTCGTCAGTATAGAGGGACAATATACACATTTCGACTTATTAAAAATATCCAGATGATTTCTTAGGTCAGAAATTTTGAGTAGGGTAAGAGGCCCATCTGGGAAACTGGGATTTTTGAAGGTGAACTTCATAACAATCCAATGGAGAGATATGAATTTAGTGTCCACTATGGACTCTTTCACAGAGAAACAAGCTCAGAGTTAGTCACGCAAGCTGATGTTTTCTTCAACTTCTGAAGTTTCAGTTATGGACACAGCAATACTGGTCACCTTATTTATTTCACAGAGCCAAAAGAGAATTATTATTGCTGGCCAGTACTTTTGGTTCTATCTTTTGTTTTAATCCCACACTAGATATTATCATATTTATTATTCCTAAGAGACAATGCTTTTATTTAGCAATTTAATTACCAATGTTTATATTTGCCAATTTCTTTGCTAACCATTCCACTATGCATCTGCGATCTTCCATCTGGAATCATTTTTCTTTTTCCTGAAGCAGATCTCTGAGAAGTTCATTTGGTGAGGTTCTGTTGGTGCTAAATTCTCTCAGATTCTGATTATCTATAAATATATTTATTTCACCTTTGCTTTTTTTCCCCATTTTTTTAATTGTAGTAAAACACATATAACATAAGGATTGCCATTTTAAGCACGTAAAAACATACCATTGTGTGGAATTAATTACATTCACCACGCTTTGTAACCTCTACCTCTATTTCTAAAACTTTTGTGTCATCCTAAACATAAACTCGGTATCCATTAAGCAATCGTTTCTCATAATTCTACCCTTCTACTCCCCCCGCCCCCATTTCTGGTAATCTCTAACCTACTTCTGTGTCTGAAAATTTTTTTTCATTTTTAATTTATTTTTTCTTAATTGACCCATGATAATTGTATATAATTATGGAGTACATTGTGGTATTTCAGTACATTTACACAGTGTGCAATGATCAGATCAGGGTATTTAGCATATCCATCACCTCACCTCTTGGTGTCGAGAACATTCAGCATCTTCTCAATTAGCTACTTGAAGTTATACAGTAATTTGTGTTGACTGCAGTCTCCCTATATTGCTATAGAACACTAGATCTTGTTATTCCTATCGCTCATGTATTTTGTATCCATTGACATCCTGCTCCCCATCCTCACCTCCCCTTACTACTCTCTAGTAACCACTGTTCTACTCTCTACTTCTATGAGGTCAAATTTTTAAATTCCACATGTGAATGAGAACATGTAGTATTTCTCTTTCTGTGCCTGGCTTATTTCACTTCACATAATTTTCTCCAAGCTCATCCATGTTACTGCAAATGGCAGAATTTCATTGTTTTTTTATGGCTGAGTAGTATTCCATTGCGTATATATACCACATTTTGTTTATCCAGTTATCCATTGATGGTCATTTAGGTTGGTTGTACATTATTGGTGGGAATGTAAATTAGTACAGCCATTATGGAAAACAGTATGGAGGTTTCTCAAAAAATTACAGATAGGGCCGGCCCGGTGGTGCACTGCTACAGTGCGCCGCTTGGGAAGCGTGGCGGCGCTCCCGCCGAGGGTTCGGTCCCCCCAAAAAAACCGCCGGCCCACCGCCCAGGGAGGGGGCGGGGGCAACACGGGG
>NW_007730257.1:165717-196013 GCF_000696425.1 Galeopterus variegatus | reverse complement strand
CAGTTCCCCGTGGGCCGTGTGCACCGCCTGCTCCGCAAGGGCAACTACGCCGAGCGGGTGGGAGCCGGCGCGCCGGTGTACCTGGCGGCGGTGCTGGAGTATCTGACCGCCGAGATCCTGGAGCTGGCGGGCAACGCGGCCCGCGACAACAAGAAGACGCGCATCATCCCGCGCCACCTGCAGCTGGCCATCCGCAACGACGAGGAGCTCAACAAGCTGCTGGGTAAAGTCACCATCGCTCAGGGCGGCGTCCTGCCCAACATCCAGGCCGTGCTGCTGCCCAAGAAGACCGAGAGTCACCACAAGGCCAAGGGCAAGTTCCCGTGAGCGAGGAGCGGGGGCAACACCGAGGGTTGTGATCCCGTTGCCGGTCCCAGTCCGGTACAGGCGCGACACTGAGGGTTGCGATCCGTTGCCGGTCACGAAAAAAAAACAAAAACAAAACAAAACAAAAAAAAATTACAGATAGAACTACTATACAATCCAACAATCCCACTACTGTGTATATATCCAAAGGAAAGGAAATCAGTAAATCAAAGGGATACCTGCACTCCCGTGTTTATCATCTTTGTTCTTAAAAGACAATTTTGCAGGGTAGACATTTCTAGATTGCTGATTATTTTTCTTAGCACACTGAAGATGGTCCACTGTCTTCTGGTTTCTGTTTTCGTTTATGGGAAGTCTACTGTCAGTCTTACTCTAGCTCTCTTGTACGTGACCTGCATTTTTTTCTCTGGCTCTTTTAAGATCTCTTTAGCTTTGGTGCCCTGTAATTTCACAATAATGTATGTAA
This sequence comes from Galeopterus variegatus, assembly GCF_000696425.1. NCBI lineage: Eukaryota > Metazoa > Chordata > Mammalia > Dermoptera > Cynocephalidae > Galeopterus > Galeopterus variegatus. Next base: position 195,220 of record NW_007730257.1, on the reverse strand, counting down.
ATGTAGATTTTAAAAAAAATCCTGCATGATATATGTTGGTCTACCTGTGTATTTGGATGCATTTCTTCTACGCCTTATGGAAAAATTAAGGAATTTTAATTAATTAATTTATCTTAACTAAAATATATTTTATATTTTAGTCATAATTATTCATATATTTCCTTTCTTTGGTTCTTTCTGTTCTCTCCATCTATGTCTCTGGTTAAATGTATTCTGGCTCTTTTGATTATATCTTTCATATTTCTTAATCTCTCTTTTATTATTTTATAGCATCTTATGTCTCTGAATAATTTCTTCAGATCTTCCAGTCTATTAAATTCTCTCTTCACCTGTGTCTAATTTACTAAATCTGTTTAATTTCTAGAAATACTATTTTGTTCTTTTTATAAATATTTCTGATTATTTTTATGGCATATTATTGCTTGTTCATTTTTCTGATTTTCAAAATTTTTAAACATGTCATACATATTTTGTTTTATTTTTTATACCTAATTATTCTTCAAATATTTATTTAGTGCTTATTAGGTGCCAGTTACTGTTACAGAAGATGGGAATCAACAGTAAACAAAACATAAAAATGTCTGTTCTCACAGAGCTTATATTCTAGTGGATAATTCCAACATGAAGTTTTTGAGAACCTTTGTTGTTGGTTGCTTCTGCTGACTCTCACTCATAGTAGTTTATTTCCCCATGTGTTTGTAATCTTTGATTGTGAGTTCATGTTTGGCTCCACATAATCTGTGGGAATGTGAGGGACTTAAATTAGAGATGCTTTCCTCCAGACAAAATTTATTTGCTTGTTTCAGGGGCCAGGAAAATGTTACTACTTTGGAATCAGGTTAACCTTGTTGAGAACCCAGATTAAAGTAGGAGTCTTGGCTCAGTTTCTCTATTTTATCACTGCTCCAGGGCTTAATATCCTCACCAGTTGAAGCACTGATATCAGCATCTGTCTACAGGGAATGCCTGCCTTAATTTTTTTCTTATTGTGGCAAAATATAGTAATTTGGCAAAAAATTTTTCATTTTAATGATTGTAACATACAACTCATTAACATCAATTATATTTACAATGTTGTACAACTATCACTCTCCATAATCAAAACTTATTCATCATCCCAAAGAGAAACTCTGTAATCATTAAGTAATAATTTCCCATTTCCCCATCTGCTAGCCATTGGTAACCTCCAAACTACTCTCTGTCTCTACAAATTAGTCTATCATGGATATTTAATATAACTAGAATCATATAATATTTGTCCTTTTGTGTCCAACTCATTTCACTTAGCATAATATTCCCAAGGTCCATCCATGTTGTAGCATCTTTCAGAACTTCATTCCCTTTTATGGCTGAATAATACTTTATTGTATGTATATGCCACGTTTTGCTTATCTATCTGTTGATAGACCTAGTTTGTTTCCATCTTTTGGCTATTGTGAATACTGCTGCAATAAACATAGGCATACAAGTACATTTTTGGCTTCCTGTCTTTAATTCTTTTGGGCATATACCTAGGAGTGGAGTTTCTGGGTCTTACGATAACTCTTGCTTTTTGAGGAACTGGCATATTGTTTTCCAATTGGTTTTTTTTTCTTTTTTTTTTTTTCTTTTCGTGTCCGGCAATGGATCGCAACCCTCAGTGTTGTGCCCGTACCGGACCGGGACCGGCAAGGGGATCGCAACCCTCGGTGTTGCTCCCGCACCTCGCTCAGCCAGTGAGCGGGAACCGGTCTGTTTGTGGGATCCGAACCCTCGGCGGGAGCGCCACCGTGCTCCCAAGCGGCGCACTGTAGCAGTGCGCCACCGGGCTGGCCCTCCAATTGTTTTCTGTGCTATTTACATTCCCACCAGCGATGTATAAGGGACCCAATTTCTCCACATTCTCAACAACGTTTATTATTTTCCATTGTTGTTATTATTATTGTTGTTGTTGCCATCTTGGTAGGTATGAAATGGTATATCATTGTGGTTTTGATTTGCGTTTTCCTAATGATTAATGATGTTCAGTATCTTTTCATATACTTATTAGTTATTTGTATATGCTCTTTGGAGAAATGTCTGTTCAAGTATTTTGTCCATTTTTTAATTGGGTCACTTGTCTTTTTGTTGTTGGGTGTAGAAATTTTTTATATATTCTGAAAGTTAGGCCCTTTTTAAAGAATTTACAAATATTTTCTTCCATTCTGTAGGTTGTCTTTTTACTTTCTTGATGTCTTCTGATGTACAAATGTTTTCAATTTTATAAAATCCACTGGGTCTATTTCTTTTGTTACTTATGCTTTTGGTGTCATATCTATGAATCCATTGCCAAGTCCAAAGTCATAAAGACTTTCCCCTGTGTTTTTGTCTAAGAGTTTTAGATGTTTATTTCTTATATTTAGGTCATTGACCCATTGACTTTTGAGTTTACTTTTGTATTTGCTATGAGATAGGAACCCAACTTCATTCTTTTGCATGTGAAAATCCTGTTGTCCCAGCAGCAATTGTTGAAGAGTTCTTCCTTCCCCATTGAAAAGACTTGGCATCCTTTTCAAAAATTAATTGGCCATAGATGTATGAGTTTACTTCTGGACTCTCAATTCTATTTCATTGGTCTATATGGTGATCCTCATACCAGTGACACACTCTTTTGATTACTACAGTTTTGCAGTAAGTTTTGAAATTGGGAAATGAGAGCCCTCCTACTTTGTCACTCTTTATCAAAATCATTTTGGCTATTAAAGGCTCCTTGCAATTCCTTATGAATTTGCAGTTTGGTTTTCCATTTCTGCATGAAAAGGCTGTTGGAGTTTTGATAGGGATTGTGTTGAATCTATAGATCACTCTGGGTAGTACAGACAACTTGACAATAGTGTCTTTCTATCTTTCAGCAATATTTTGCAGTTTTCAGTGTAGAAGTCTTTTACCCTCTTGGTTAAATTTATTCCTAGATATTTTATTCTTTTAAATACTTTGAGTGGTATTGCTTTCTTTATTTCCCTGTCTTTATTGCAGGTATACGGAAACACAGCTGATTATTGTGTATTAATCTGTACCCTGTAGCTTTGATGAATTCTTTTACTAGCTCTAGTTGTTTTCTTCTGGATTCTTTCGGATTTTCTATATATAGGATCATGCCTTCAATGAATAAAATAGTTTTATTTTATGCTTCCCAACTTGGATACATTTTATTTACTTTTTGTGTATAACTGTTCTAGTAGTACAATGTCAAATAGCAGTGGGGAAAGTCGGTATCCATGTCTTGCTCCAGCACCACCTGCATTCTAAGTTGCTTGTTGCTTCCTACTCTTTACCCTAATATCAGTCAATTTTAGAAGATGGGTGGGACCACTATATATTTCTCTTACTTATGTTTGGCCCCAGAAATGTGCTTAAGTTTCTTTTAGGAGAAGCTAATTGTTTTTAAGTGAAAAGAACTTTCAGGTTATCTAGTCTGCTATTGTTGGAAGCAACACAAGAGGGCCCTTTGAAAAACTCTGACACAGAAAATGGGAGATTAGTTCTCATGGCCTGGCTTTATGGCCCCCCTTCATCTTACCCAGAATAATAAGAACAAGCTGTGTTATCATGACAGGGCCTGAGTCTCACAGAGAATCTGGAAGTTAGTCAAAGTTACAGGGGTCTGGCAAGGAGGTTGGGGGGCTCTTGAAAAACTGGCTTAAAGAATAAATATATCTCATATGTCATACAATAACAAGTTTGTTCTGTGTTTCAGCCAGGTGTCAACTGTAGGTGTCCAATCATGCAGCACCTTGGAAATGTGTCATTGGTTGCTAGGGAACTTACCCTTGTGAACATGAGTCATACTTTAAGCTGTGCATCTGTGTATACGAGAGAGAGAGAGAGAGAGAGAGAGAGAGAGAGAGAGAGAGAGAAAATGAGATGTGGGGAGACAGCCTACTTCTCTGATGGAGTGCTCTAAATAAGGAAGCAGAGAACACACTTTTGGCTCTTCTCTTCCTATCTCCTGCCTGTATGTCTTCACACAATTCACTTTACCTGGGTCATCTCTTGCGTAAAAGACCTGCATGTAGATGTTCTGAAAAACTGGAGTGGCAGGCATTCTCTTCCTGGGGTTCCAGCACCATCTCCCATTCCCTGATCTCTGAGTGCACCCCACTCTCAGTTCCTGTGGGCCCAGGTGTGTGAAGGTGGCTGTGCTCCCACCTGCCAATGAGCTGTTGAGTGCTGTGACCTCCTGCCAATGCCTGGGGGTTATGTTGCCCAGCTACAGTTGCTGGGGGAACCTCAAGTTAGAATTTCTTCATTTTAGGGCGTATGAAGTCTCAATCACCACAGTGAATTAATGCTGCTTCTCCATGGCTAAATGTGAAACGCATATGAGTGTCAACTCTTAGGATGACTGAAGTTAGAGTGTTCCTATCTGGATACTGTCGATTGTTCCTCCCTCACTCTCTGCCGAGTGCACTCAGCCTATAGAGACCAAGTGGGAGTCATGGGGAAATACAGAGAAACTGTTTCCAGCTCTCTGAGAAGCCCCTACCAGAGGGGCCTTCTAATGGTGGAGTTAGTCCCCATCCTGAGGGATCTCCCAAGCTGATGGAAAAGGCATAGCTTCTATCCCAAGGAAGCTCTTGGAGTGATGGGGAGGACCTAGGCCCTGCTTAAAGTAAACTCCTAGTCTGATGTGAGAGACCCAGTCCCTGCCCCAGAGAAATCTCTGGTCTGATGGAGGAAACACTCTTCATCAGGAAATGCAGAATGTGATGGAATCACCCTGTCCTCAGATTTCCTATTGGGTAGGAGTAATTAGGCTGGCTGGGAGTGACTTTTGGCAGGAGAACCTCTGGGACACATGCCGACTGACTATTTCAAATGCAAAGGCTATAGAACCCTAGCTGAACTCTTAATGTCCCTGGGAAATCCTGCCCATTCCTTCCTGCCCTCGCAGGCTATTCTGAGTTTTTTCCACTCTTGACCAGCATCGTGCCCCCTTTCCTGACCCCTCTTTACCCAAAGATATTTTGTGAAAATTGTAAACATAAAGAAAAATCGAAAGAATTGTAAATACTCATATACTCAGTATCCAGATTCTACAATTGTCAGCACTTTGCTGTATCTCTTTCATCAAATGCCCATGCATACATCTATCCTTCAATCTTATTTTTGGTGGATTTTAAAGTAAGATGCAGACCATCAGTATACTTCACCCTAAACACTTCAGCATGCCTATCATCAGGTAGTGCTCGATATTTGCTTGTGGCTCTGTGTGTGTGTGTGTGCGCGTGTGTGTGTGTGTGTGTTAAATTTACATCAGTGAAATGATGAAATGCACAAATCCTCTGTGTATCCTTTGGGGACATTTGACAAATGCTTATACACGTGTAACCAAATCCCTCTCAAGATATGGAACATTTCTATCACCCAAAAAGTTCGTTCATGTCCCTTTTCAGTCAGTCACTGCTCTCATCTTGTATAGGCAATCATAGTTTTCATTAAAAAACAAAAAACCCTTTCTAGGATTTCACATGAATGGAGTCACGTGGTGTGTACTCATCATGTTTTTGAGATTCATCCATGTTGCTGCATGTGTCAGTACTTTGTTCCTTTTGTGTCACTAAGTGGTGGTCACAATTTGTTTATCCAGTCTCCTGTTCAGGGGCAGTATGTTTTGGGTTGTTTCCAGTTAGGGGCTACTGTGAATAAAGCTGCTGTAAATATTCTTGTGCAAATCATTTTGTGGAAATATGTTTTTATTTCTTTTGGGTAAATGCCCAGAAGTGGAACTGCTGGGTCATGAAAAATCTGTTCAAATATTTTGCCCTTGTCTTTTATTGGATCATTTGTGTTTTTACTGTTGTGTTGCAGGAGATCTTTTATATATAATAGTAGTTATATATAATGTAATATGTAGTTATATATAATATAATAATTACATGTAACAGTCCCTCTTTCATTCCTGACATCAGTAAGTTGTCTATCGAGCTTGGCTGTCTCCTCCTCCTCATTTTTTGTTTTAACTTATGCCCTTGCCTCTGGCTTTTCTGCACAGGTCAAGGTGGATCTCCCAGGCCTATCAGCTCCCCATTCCCTACTTTAAAATGTCTTTATCGTCTCTTTTTTCCTTTCCTCCTACCTTAATGAAAGCATTGTCCTTGATCCTTCCCAACTGAACTGTCCCCATTATGTCTGACTCCAAACCCATGTCCTGGACTTCCATCTCCTTCCGCTTCAGGGTTCCAACACCCCCAACACAACACTCTGGATCCTTCCTTCTTTCCATATCATGATCCACACTGTTGTCATGCCATGGTCGCTTTTAGGCATCTCCAGCCCCAACTCTGACTCTGATAACCCTGAGTGTCAGTGGAGTTTATAAGTCTAGACATGTCATGCTTTTTCTCTCATTGGCATTTTTCTCATGCTTTCCCTTCCATATGGAGTATGTTTCCCCCACAGACTCCCTGGAGAATGTCTATTCCTTTCATGACTACTTTCCTCCACGGAGCCTGGTGAAATCCACCACTTCCTCATTCTGCAGTCTACTTGGACAGACACATGGATAGAGCATCTATTACACTTGTTGCATGCATTTGTTGATGTCTTTGCTTCCCCCACTGGTTCCACAAGTCCCCAAGGGCAGGAACCATGTCTGTTCGTATTTATATCCTCAGTACCTGATGCACTCTAGGTGCTCAGGATATGTTTGTTGACTGACGATACAACATTTGCATTTTATGAAGATCAGGGTTTCCATGTATTCGTATTTATATCCTCAGTACCTGATGCACTCTAGGTGCTCAGGATATGTTTGTTGACTGATGATACAACATTTGCATTTTATGAAGATCAGGGTTTCCATGTGGAACCACTCAGTCTTTTCCCCATCAGTCCTTTTCTCTGTTGTTCTCCTGGTCCCCCTCCCTTCCCTAAAAGTGTGGAGCCTCTGGTGACGCCTTGTTCTTCTCCGCAAATTACCAACTTCTGTGCTGCTGGGTCTTCCTTTGGGCTGCCTCATTCTCTTTATTTTCTCTTAGGTCTCTGATGTCTCCACTACATTTTGAAGCAACATTGTTTTAGTCGCGAACCACTATCTCTAAGCCAATCTTTTGGCTTTTCCCCTAGTCCCATTCCAATCCATTTTTACTACCATCAATGGTTAATTTCCCTGAATACCAGGAAAAAATTTCCCTGAGTACTAGGTGGTTAAACAACAGAAATTTATTTCTTACAGTTCTGGAAGCTGGAAGTGAGGAATAAGAGGGCCAGCATGGTCAGGTTCTGGTGAGGGCACTCTTCCAGGTTGCAGACTGCCAACTTCTTGTTGTATCCTCATAAGGCAGAAAGAGATTGAGAGAGCTCTCTGGGGTCCCTTTTATCAGGTCACTAATCCCATTTGTGAGGGCTCCACCCTTGTGACCTAATTACCTCTCAAAGGCCCTTCTTCCTAATACCATCACATTGGGGAGTTAAGCTTTCAACATATACATTTGTGGGGTGGGAACACAAACATTCAGTTCATACCTATTGGGTGCTAGGTTCTATTCTAAACACTTAAGATGGATTATACAATTCAATACTCACAATAATCCTACGAGGTAAGCACTATTACTAGCCTCATTTTACAGATGAGGAAACTGAGGCACAGAGATTAAGAAATTTCTCCATGTCATATAGTAAATGGATTAGGAGCTAGGCATGTCAGCTGAGTTCAATCCAAACTCGGTTTAGGGAGCTCCCATTCCTGTGTAGGTTTACTAGTTACAAAATAATAACTACCACTTACTAAATTTTCAATACTCGCAAGTTTCTGTTCTAAGCTCTTTAGATATATTGTTTCATTTTGATCCTTTCCAAAAACTCCTTATAAAGCCAGTATTATGGTTCACAATTCACAGGTGAGAAAACAGAGGCTCAGAGAAACTTAATTTGTTCAAGGTCACACTGCAAGTAAGTTGTAGAGCTGGGACCCGAACTCAGGTCTGTCTGACTCCAAAGTGTATATTCACAACCATTGTGTTCTGCTGCCTCTGCCGTCACAAGATTGCTGACTTGGAAGAGCTGCCTTTAGAAATCACCAACCTCAATCTCCTACTTGCTGTTTTGAGAATCTCCAACAGAGGATCTTCCCAGTCAAGTTTGAGTGCTTCTAAGGTCGAGGAGCTCACTCCTTCCTGGAGCAGCCCATTTGTGGTTGGACAGTGCTAATTGCTGGCAAACTCCTTTTTCTAATGAGCCCAAGAAGTCAGCCTCCCTCTGTCCATGGCGGGTCCCCTCCAGAGCTGCCTATATCCCCCTCCTTAATGCCTGCTTTGCCTGTGGGAAGACTTTGTCAAATCCCCTGGGCCAGAGAGGGGGCTGACTTGCCTAAGGTTGTGCAGTGGGGGTGGCGAGCTGGGGAAGTTGCAGGCATCCTCAGGAAGAGATGCACAAATATTCTGAGTCTTTCATCTTAAGTGGTTTCTGATCTGTCTGGCTGAGTGATTGCCTGGGGCCACCCATGTTTACATTCATGTGGATTCCAGGCTGGGCTGCTGCAGGAGTAAATCATCATGCTTGTCTTTGCCCCCTACCAAATCCCCAGCCCCCCAGGACAAGCAGCTCCCTGGTCTCCATGGCAACAGGGCCATCTGTTTCACATGGCATCCCAGGCCAGGCAAAGTTCATTCTGTCCCAACTCTGCTAAGTTATGGGTAGTGCAGGAGAAGCAGAAGAAGGAAGGGGTAAGGGAGAAGGGGGTGCGCCTTTGTGGTTCAAGGCAGCCAGTCAGAACCAGGATAGCCTTCGCAGGTCCACTGACCCAACACCCTTGTTTTATATATGGAAAGCTGGGTTCTGAGAGAAGAAATGGTAGTCACACAGCACATTAGCATCAGAACAAGGTTTAGTGGGCAACTGATAAAACATGCATTTGTTGAATGAATCATAGAATCATAAAGAGTTAGAGGCAGCCAACACATTATGCTAAAATCCCCGTGTAGTGCAGGAAAGCATTCAGAAATTATACTCTACAACAGATGGTCATCCAATATATGTATGGATGTCTGATGACAGGGAGATCCCTATCTTAACAGCTTCCATTGCTGGACACTTTGGATCCAGAAAGCTCTTCTACGTACATCTACGTCTTTCCTGTCTGCCTCCCTGTGATTTTACCCATCAGTCCTGGTTCTGCCCTTTGGACCCACAAAGATTTAAGCCCTTCACATACGTTGTCTTGTTGACTAGCTCTGGGGGAAGTCTGAGAAGAGATGGTTCTCCACCTTACAGGGGTTTGGAGAGGTGAAGAAATTGACCAGAGGCCCAGAGCTAGGTTAAGAGGAAGGTGCCCAGGTGTCCTGGCCCTTAGTTGGGGGCGGGGATGGGGAGGGTGTTGTCTTTCAGCTCCTCTGCGTGCTCCCCATTCTCTTCCTATCAGTCATGCTCTAAGGGGCTGACTCAGCCCATTTCTTGCTCTGTGCCATCTGTGGAGTTTGTTCCTGAGCTGTCCCTTTTGTCTGTTTGCACCCCCAACCCCCCATGGATCTATGTCTCTGTAAGGCAAGATAAGAGTGCCCCTGCTCAACTTCAGCCCAGGCCTCGTGGATGGGTGGAGATGGTTCCCAGGCCACCATTCCCCAATCCAGCCATTGCCTCTCAGCTCCTCCAGCATACTAGGACAGCCTTCATGTGCCTGGATGGTGCAAAGGCTGGAGAAATGAGAAAGGGCCAGGGTCCTCTGATGTCCCCAATGGTAGAAGATCGATTTTACAATTTTTGGGAGACTACTAAGCTTCCCTCAAACATTTCTCCTCTTCCTCCTCAATGCCCCTTAGTGGGTCTTGTATTTCCTGCAAGAAGCCCCAAGCAGGGGAAGGTTCGTGGCAGTGGTCTATGGGCATAATACCTAAAGTGTGGTCATTTTGGGGTACAGGGACAGAGGAATAAGGAGTGGTCAGGGCAGGAGATAGATTAGGACTGAGAAGGGAGCAGTAGAGATTGGCATTTAAGAGATTGTTCTTTCTTCCTCTCCACCCATATTAAACTCTGTCTCTCACTCCTATTCTTCCAATTAGGCTGGGATGCTCCTGAAGGACCTGTGGGTCAAAGAAGACATCAAGCAGGAAATCAAAAAATTTCCTGAAACTAATGATAATAGTGACACATCATACCAAAACCTATGGGATACTGAGTACTAAGAGGAAAGTTTATTGCAATAAATGCTTACATCAAAAGAATAGAAAGACTTGAAATAAACAAACTAATGCTACACCTCAAGGAATTAGAAAAACAAGCACAATCCAATCCCAAAGTTAGTAGATGAAAAGAAATAACTAAAATCAGAGCAGAACTAAATGAAATAGAGATCAAAAATACAATACAAAAGATGAAAGAAGCAAAAAGTTGGTTTTCATGCTACACCTCAAGGAATTAGAAAAACAAGCACAATCCAATCCCAAAGTTAGTAGATGAAAGGAAATAACTAAAATCAGAGCAGAACTAAATGAAATAGAGATCAAAAATACAATACAAAAGATGAAAGAAGCAAAAAGTTGGTTTTTTGAGAAGATAAACAAAATACACAAACCATTAGCCACACTAAGAAGAGAGAAAACCCAGATAACAAAAATCAAAAATGAAAAATGAGACATCACAACTGATACCACAGAAATACAATGAATCATTAGAGACTACTATGAACAACTATACACCAATAAATTTGAAGACCTGGAGGAAATGGATAAATTTATGGATACATACAAACTACCAGGACTGAACCAAGAAGAAATAGAAAAACCAAATAGATCAATAATGAGCAACAAGATTGAAGCAGTAATCAGAAAATCTTCCAGCAAAGAAAAGCCTAGGACTGGCTGGCTTCACTGCTGAATTTTACCAAACCTTTAAAAAGGAATTAATACCAATTCTTTACAAATTATTCCAAAAAATTGGGATGGGGGCCTGATGGAGTTTTGATGTGTTGTCCCCTCCAAAACTCATGTGGAAATCTGATCCCCAGTATGGCAGTGCTGGAAGCTGTTTGAGTCATGGGGACAGATCCCTCATGAATGGATTAATGCTCTCCCTGGGGGAAGGGGGATTAATGAGTGAGTTCTTGCTCTATTAGTTCCCATGAGAGCTGGTTGTTTATAGGACCCTGGCACCTCCTCTCTCTCTCTCTCTTACTTCCTCTCGCCATGCAATCTGCTTGTACCTGCTGCCTTCTGCCATGAGTAGAAGCAGCCTGAGGCCCGTGCCAGATGCAGCTGTCCCAGAATTGTAAGCCAAATAAACCTCTGTTCTTTATAAATTACCCAGTTTCAGGTATTTCTGTTATAGCAACACAAATGGACTAATACAGGGACATTCTCCCAAACGTATTCTATGAGGCCAGCATCACCCTGATACCAAAATCAGAAAGACACACACACAGAGATGAAAACAAACAAACAAAAACAACTACCAGCCAATATCCTTGATGAAGATAGATGCAAAAATCCTCAAGAAAAATATTAGCAAATAGAATACAGCAGCACATCAAAAAGATTATACATCATGATCACGTGGGATTCATCCCAGGGATGCAAGGATGGTTCAACATATGAAAATCAATAAATGTGATATACCATATCAACAAAATCAAGAACAAAAACCATATGATCATCTCAATACATGCAGAAAAAGCATTTGACAAAATTCAACATTGCTTCATGATGAAGAATCTCAACAGATTAGGTATAGAAGGAAGGTACCTCAACACAATAAAAACCATATGTGACAAACCTACCACCAATATCATCCTGAATGGAAAAACGCCAAAAGCTTTTCCTTTAAGAACAGAAACAAGACAAGGATGCCCAATCTCACTACTCCTATTTAACAAAGAATTGGAAGTACTTTCCAGAGCAATTGTAAAAGAGAAAGAAAGAAAGGGAATCCAAATAGGAAAAGACAAATTCAAATTGTCCATGTTTGTAGATGATATGATTCTATATATTGAAAATCTTAGATACTCTACCAAAAAACTCTTAGAGCTGATAAATGAATTCAGTAATGTTTCAGGATACAAAATCAATACACAAAAATCAGTAGCATTTCTATACTCCAACAACAAACTAGCAGAAAAAGAAATCAAGAAAGCAAGCCCATTTATAATAGTCACCAAATCAATAAAATACCTAGAAATCAATTTAACTAAGGTGGTAAAAGATCTCCATAATGAGAACTGCAAATCACTACTGAAAGAAATTAAAGAGAACACCAAAAGATGGAAAGACAATCCTTGTTCATGGATTGGAAAAATCATCTTAGTGAAAATGTCCATACTACCTAAAGCCATCTACAAATTCAGTGTGATCCTCATCAAAATGTCAATGACATTCTTCACAGAAATAGAACAAATAATCCTATAATTTATATGGAACAATAAAAGACCCCAAATAGAAAAAATAATCCTATAATTCATATGGAACAATAAAAGACCCCAAATAGCCAAAACAATCCTGAGCAGAAAAAAGTAAATAAAAAAAAATAATAAAGCTGGAGGCATTATACTTCCTGACTTCAAATTATATTTCAAAGCTATAGTTACCAAAGCAGCATGGTACTGGCATAAAAACAGACAGACCAATGGAACAGAAAAGAGAACCCAGAAATCAATTCATGTATTTACAGCCAATTGATCTTCAACAAGGGCACCAAGAACATATGATGGGGAAAGGAGAGCCTCTTCAATAAATGGTTCTGTGAAAACTGGATATACATATGTAGAAGCATGAAACTAGATCTGTACCTCTCACCATATACCAAAATTAACTCAAAATGGATTGAAGACTCAAATATAAGACCTGAAACTTTAAAGCTCCTTGAAGAAAACATAGGGGAAACACTCCAGGATATAGGAATGGACAAAGACTTTATGAATAAGACTCCAAAAACACAGACAACAAAAGAAAAAATAAATGGGATTATATCAAACTAAAAAGCTCTGCACAGCAGAGAAAACAATCAACAAAGTGAAAAAACAATCTACAGAATGGGAGAAAGTATTTGAAAACTATGCATCTGACAAGGGATTAATTCAAAATATACAAAGAACTCAAACAACTTTACAGTAAAAAAACCAAACAATCCAATTAAAAAATGAGCAAAGGAGCTGAATAGACATTTGTCAGAGGAGGACATACAAATGGCCAACATATATATGAAAAAATGCCCAACATCACTAATCAACAGGGAAATGCAAGTCAGAACCACTTTGAGATATCATCTCATCCCAGATAGACTGGCTATTATCAGAAAGACAGAGAATAACAAATGCTAACGAGGATGTGGAGAAAGGAGAACCCTTCTGCACTGTTTGTGGGACTATAAATTAGTACAGCCTTTATAGAGAACAGTATGGAGGTTCCTTAAACAACTACAGATAGAACTACCATACAATGCAGCAATCCTACTACTGGGTATATATACAAAGGAATGGAAATCATCACGTTGAAGGGATACCTGCACTTCCATATTTATTGCAGCTCTATTTACAATAGCCAGGCTAGGGAACCAACCTAAATGTCCATTGATGGGTGACTGGATAAGGAAAATGTGCTATACATACAATATGGAATACTTCTCAACCATAAAAATGAATGAAATTCTGCCATTCACTGCAACACAGATGAGCCTGGAGAAAATTATGTTAAGTGAAACAACCCAGGCACAGAAAGAGAAATAACACATGTCCTTACTCATAAGTGGGAGCTGAATTCATAAATAAACAAATAAACAATTAGGCTAGGAAGCCCAGAGAAGTTTTGCTCTACTCAATAGACCACCTTTCCCAGCCCTCCAAATGAGCTGACTGCACTTGGGTGGATGGACACCTGGGTTCTCTCTGCCTTAATGGGGAGCTTGCTTTCTACCACAGGGGGCAGTGATTTAGCCATCAGTGCAGGCATGCAAATGCGAGAATCCTGAGTAGCCTTTTCCCTGGCCACTCATCAGCCAAATTATATGTAACCTAGCTCTCTGATTGGTCTATCAGCAGACAGCTTGAGACTTCAGGCTCAATTATCTTCTTTAATGGGCCAGTGGGTAGGGGAGGGAACAAAAGAGTGGATAATTAGAAAAAAATAAGAGCATACTTTTAGTTTTCTTTGGAATGCATTTTATCAAAAATTTGCATTATGTTTGACTTCAAAAAATGTAACAATTAATTGACTTTTGCTGAATCAGATGGTGTGGGGAGTGGGAGAGGGTATGAGAAGGGCAGACCAGGATAAACCTGGGATGGATACTGTATGGTAGCTACCCCTAAATGGACACTTCCTGATGTTATAGCTTGTCTCCTGTTTGATTGGTGTCAGACCTCTCTCTGTCGCCCCCTCCATCAGATGTATTCACCGAGGCCTCTCCAACATTTAGCAGCAAGGCCATTGGGTGTGCCAGAGCAGGGTTCTGTGTGCACAGATCAGACATGAAGATGAATTATTCTCTGCAATAAATATCGGCTGATTCATAAATCTGGATGCCAGATTTGATCAAAGTCGCTGCCTGCATAATCCATGAATGGGAAGACGCCAGCTAATTCTGTACTGGACCCCCCGATTCCCAGCTGAAGATGTCATATAAATGTCAATGTCTCTTAGCTCCCTGCAACTTGGAGGCCATGTGAGGGGATGGGGGAGAATAAATCCTCCCAGCCTAGATGGCAGGGGGCAGGTCTCTAAATGGTGAAGACTAGGATGAGCCAAGGGACCGAAGGTTCCACAGGGCAGGACTACTGCCCTTCTTCCTCACCATCCCCTGGTTTCCTCAGCTGGAACCCCCAACCTCCCAGCCTTCAGCTGTCTCTACAGCAACCACACTCAGGCTGAATCTTGTTAATGCCGAACATCTGGATGGAAAGCAGAATCAGCCAGCCTATCACCCAGATGTTTCTAAATATCTAGTGCTTTGTACAGGGGGAAAAATAAAGCTTTCTGACAATGATGATTTTTCACTTTTTATCCAGATGTTGGATGTCAGGTAAACACAGTCTTGAGGGTCCTTACCTGCAGTTTTCCAGAGCTCCCTCTTATTGACTTTGGGTCCCAAAAGGCCCTAATAAAAGGGAGAAGGCAGCATCTCTTGCTGTCACATTCCTTTTGGATGCTTCGGGAAGGTTTCTTCTTATACTGTGGCCAGCTGTGTGGCTGGAACAATTAGGGTTTTGTTTAAGGCAAGACACAGCACGGTGCTACCCCTCACTCCACCTCCTTTCTCCTTCTTAATCCCTCCAGCACTTGTATGCAATGTCCCTCCCACCTTCTCTCCCATTCACTCAGTCATCCTTTCATTTTCCTGATAAATACTCGCTGAGCAGCTACCTTGTGGAAGCCCCTGCCTGGCTCTCTTCAAGGCATCTTTCCCATGCAGGGCTCAGGATCAACAGTCCAAACTGCTCCCTTTCATAGGAGCGATTCCAAGAGACCTGGCCTGGAGCTGGGGCTCCGCATTACTCTTGACTGAGGAGAGGCAGGGCTGGGAGGGTCTGGGAGCTGGGCGTGGGCAGGCCAGGGGCCTGGGAGGGCCTGCAGTAAGTGTGCAGCTGAGGACACGGGCTCTGCTGCTGGGCCGTCTGGGCTCTCATCCCAGCTTTGCTTCCAGCTCTGTGGTCTTGGGCAGCTTCCCGAGCCTCAGTATCCTCATCTGTGTGATAGGGGTAGTAATAGTACTTGCCTGCAGGGTTGTGGGATGAAATAAGTTAGTGCATATAAGAGCTTGTGGGTTTTTTGCCTCTAGCTACCAGTTCTCTGGTTCTCGGACACTGACTGGACATCCTACAATTCAATTCAGATCAGATACTAACTACCCATTCCAATACAAGTCACAGGTATGGGGTCCTCAGGTTATGCTAACTTCTGTCCAACTTGGCTGCAAAGTACAGATTTCCACATCCCTCCTACTTAAGGTTCAATAATTTGTGACAACAACTCACAGAACTCAGGAGCATGCTATTCTTCTATTACAGTTTATTATAAAGGATACAAATGAACAGCCAGAAGAAGAGGCACATAGGGTGAGATCTGGCAGGGTCCTGAGCACAGGAGTCTCTGTTCCGTGGAGTTGGGGTGCACCATCCTCTCACTGTGTAGATTTGTTTGTCAATTTGGATGCTCCCTGAACTCATCACTCAGGAGTTGTTATGGAGGTTTCATCACACAGGCATGGTTGGGGCCTTTGGTGATTAACTCAATCTCCAGTCGCTCTGCCCTCCCAGGAGGTTGTGGGGTAGGGAGGTAGGGCTGAAAGTTCCAAATCCCTTTAATCACATGGTTGCTTCCTCTGGCTACCAGCCCCTGTCCTGAAGCTATCTAGTGGCCCATATTGTTACCTCATTAAATAAACTCAGGTATGGTTGGAAAGGGCTCATTATGAATTACAAAAGATACTTCTATCACTTAGGAAATTCCAAGGGTTTTAGGAGCTCCATGCTGGGAAACTGGGCACAAAGACCAAATATATTTTTTTATTATGCCACAAAACTAAAACAGTGCCTGGAATAGAGCATACACTCCTGTGTTGGTGGTTATTTCTACCCTGGACTCGAGTCCTTGACATCCCATTCAACTAAGTATATAGAGCACCTTGTGTGCTCAGGTCACTGGATGGGGTATGAAGGGTACAAAGATCAGCTGGAGATAGTCCTTGACATAGTCCCCTGTGATGTCCACAGCAAATACAGACAAGGGCAGTGGGGCTGAGCTGGGTCAGATGTTCCAATTGTTTGGAGAGTTAAGGAAGGTTTAATGGAGAGAGAGGATATGGCTTTTGATTGGGTCACTGGAGGATGAGTCGAGTTGTTCCTGGGACTGGGAGGCATTCTGGGAGGGCGGACCAGCATGAGCAAAGCATGGAGGTGGGAAAGCCCAGGGTCTGGGGAAGAGAGGGTGAGGAAGGGAGCTGAAGCTGGGGAAGGGAGGGAGGTTGGTGCTGTATCGTGGAGGGCTTTGAATTCTGGGTGAGAGAATGTGCCTAATCCTCTAGGCAGTAGGGAGCTGTTGAAGGACCTGCAGGAGAGGTAACATAATCAGAGCTGCGCTTTCGTGTGGGCTCTCTAGCAGTGATAGGACGATGGGATCAAAGATGAGTGAGACAGGCAGAGAAGGCCTGGGCTGCTTTGAGAGTGTGAGCAAAGCCATGCAGAATGGACAGTGACCCCGCATAAGTCAGAAGGGAGATCCAGAAAGGTGGGATGCACCACCAAGAAAAAGAGGGGGCTGCCCCTTGGGGCAAGGCAATGAGGCTAGACACATCACACTTCTTCTGGTTGTACCAAAGTTTCCATCTAGGTGAGGGGAATAGCTGTTTCCATTAAGGAAGTGGCTCATGGAACTTGGAATAAAACCCTCAACAATCTAAAAAATGTTAGAGTTGGAGACACTCTGAGTGTAACTGTTTATTTCGTGGATGCCAAAAGGAGGTGTAAACAGGGCGAGAGGTGTTTCCATTGCCACCTTCCTGGTAAAAGGCAGAGCCTGGACAAGCCCACCCTTGGTCCCTGGAGTGCTCCCAAACACACCCCTCCCTCTGCACAGCCAATTCAATGCATTTAAGACCTAGTCAATTGACCAAAGATGCACCGAGTACCTCCTGCACACCAGGCACCCAGGTAGGAATACAAGAGGTCAGTGTATGTGACACTATTCCCACCCTCAAAGAGCTGCAGCAGAAGAGACAGAGACAAACACACCCATAACTACACACGATGTGATAGTGCAGCATGAATTCCAATGACATGAGGCGCCACGTTCAAGCAACCCTGCAAGAAATTCTAGGCGGCTCCAGCTCCCCGCTCACCCCCTCATCTCATTTTCCATCTGTCTGTGGCTGTCTGTTGGCTCTGAATATCTTGTTCTAATTTTTTCTTTCATCACACACACACACACACACACACGCACGCACGCACGCACACATGCACACACAATCACACACAATCACACACTCCCCTCCGTGTTAGCCTAGACCCTCCTGATTGAATAGCAGCATATGCTTTAATGGAGAGAAATGTGTGACTATAATCACCAGTGTAATTGGGGCTACTCAGTGGAAATTTCCTCCCTGGCCTGGCCCTGCCTGGCCTCTTGGCTCCCGCCGCCCTCACTCACACATTCGTTCTTTCACAGTTGGGTGGTTTTACAGGTGCCTGGAGGTGACATCATTTTGCCATTGCTGTTTCTAAATACCTTTCCAGACTGTGGCCCAGGTGGCGCTGGCTCTTGCCTTCTGAAAGCTAAAGACCTCATCAGCGATGGTGCACTTCTGTGCCAGGTACTGTTGGAAAGTCTTGGGATAGAGCAGGGAATGAAATGGACAAAATCCATGCCCTCAGGGAGCTTCTGGGGAGAGACAAACAGATACACAGATTAAATTAGATGGCCAGAGGTGTGGAGGAGAGAAAGCAGGGGTGGTTAGGCGATGGTGGGGACGGCTTGCAATTCTAGAGAGTGTTGCTGGGTCGGCCTCTCTGAGAATCTGACACCTAGTAAAGGCTGGAAGAGAGTGAGCTGACCGTGTGACATCTGCGGCAGATGCAGGCAGAGAGCACTGCCACTGCAAAGACTCAGGGGTGGGTTTTGCCTACGGTGTTTGAGGAATAGCAAAGTGACCCATGTGGCTGGAGAGGAGTAAGCACTGAGCACAGAAGCAGGATATGAGATCAGCGAGGTCACAGGGTCTGAGTCATACAGGGCCCTGACAGTCATCACAAAAATGTTGGCTTTGACTCTGGGTGAGCACCAATCCCACGGAGAATCCTAATACCCAGGCATACAGGAGAGAGCAGCTTCATTTTTCTACCTGCCAGATCCGCTGCCACCTCCTCCTGCTCCTCCTCTCCCTCCTGCTTACATTCATGGCTGTGTTTGGAATCGGAGCAGGTGTTCCTCTACGGCCCTGGCAGTCTGCTTCCATCAAGTTCTACTTTGATGCCAACCATAGGTCAGGGACACGCCCTCTGTTCTGGGGCCTTGGGAAGGCTGGCTGTGTATGCAGGCAGGGCCAGCCTCAGGGGGAAGCCAGGACAGGTCTGATCCCAGTTGAGCATCTGATCTGCTGGTGCAGCCAATGGGGTCCACCCAGGCTGGCAACGAGAAGGCCAGCTCTCTGCTGTCTGGCGTGGCCCCTGGCACTCATGACAGGCAGCATTTTTTAAGTGCCTCAGTCCTACTCAGTTCTGCTCCACTCGGCTCCTTCCCAGCCTGTGGAATTAAAAAAAAAATCTAATCTGAGGGCAGTAGTGGGAAGAGCTTGGGCTCTGGAGTCAGACAGCTTCCAATCCTGTGTGATCTTGAACAAGTTACTGAGCTCCTCTGAGCCTCAGTTTCCTCACCTGCACAATGGGCCTTGTGGTCATGGTGCCTGCCTCGTGGGGTTGTTGGGAAGGTTGGATGTGAGTGTGCATGCAGAGGGCCTGGCAAGTGGCAAGCCCTCAATGAACTTGGGCTGCTGTTATGGCAGCAGCCAGGACAATGGCTAGGTCCTTAGATCCCTGGCTCACCCAGAGTGTCAGGGAGGCAGACGTCTGGAGCCACTATTTCTCAGTGCCCAAGGAGGCTCTGGAGGTGGCTGTGGTTCCAGTACTGCTCCCCAGGCCCAGCTCCTAGTTCTGTGGGCCACACAGTGACTTTCCTCATAATTATGCCAGTCTGTGTTGGAGCCAGTCTAGCTTCGGTCTTCTCTAAGCTGATGGTAATTGCTCCAATTGCTTCCTGCTTTTCCCTTTAAGTGCATGCTTTCTGCAAGTTATGAAAAATGACTGTGTGCAGCAGAGTCAGGAGAGTCCAAACCAGGGGAGTCAGAAAATCTGGGTTCTCACCCTGCTTGTGCCATGTGACCTTGGGCAGGTCACCTCTCCCTCTAGAATCTGAGCAATCATTTCCATAAAAGCTTGAGGTTGGCCCAGAGGACCAGGGGGTCCCTCTGGCTGGGAAAGATCTATCCTGAGGATGACAAAAATAAATCAAACCTAAGTTCTGGTGCCAAAGTTGAAAGCTTCTCATCTGTGAAAAGAGGGTTTAAATTACCTTGTATTTAAAAAAGAAGAGAGAGGGAAAAAAATTAATGGGGCTTAGAATGGAAAGACCCTGTTCTTCGGGCAAAGGGGGTGAGGGAGGCTGTGATTATTATCTTCAGCATCTGAGCATGTGACTTTGTAATTTCTGATTTAAAGGTTTTGCAGTAACTCTTCCCTCCCCCCATTCAGATTAGGTGTCAGGAAGGGGAGGAGGTGGGCTCCAGAATGGGAATCTGGGGAGGCTGGAGGGGTAGCTGCCGGAATCCGGCCAAATAGCCTGGACCGAAGGTGGGGGTTGTCTTGGAGCCTAGACTGGGGAGGAGAAAGAAGGGGGAGGAGAAATTTTCTAAATCTAGAGAGGGAGTCAGTTTTGCTGTGGAAAAGCCTGACAAATGGCTTTTCCCAGTGAGACAGCATCACAGGCCTGATGGAGTCTTCACAATCTGCACGTGCTTTCCCCTGTTCGGTTTGTTTGAGCATCAGTGCTGGGCACTGGGGTGGGGTTGGTGCAGACTGGGGTGCAGCATGTGGTGCAAGAGCACATCGGGGCTGGGCAGGACCAGATCAGGGTGTCTGCGGGGAAGGGCCTGGGCAGAAAGAGATCGCAGTGCCAGAAGTGGGAAGGGGGCCATCTAAGGGTGTTTGGGGGATCGGGGCTGTTATCAGTTGGAGGATTGGAGAAATCAGATAACTTGGTCTGGACCACAAAGGGCAGAGGTTTGTGGGCAAGGTGGAGGGGACAGCATAAATAAAAGCTCAGAGGCTGGCAAGTAGAGGTCTGCTTGAAGAGCAGGAAGTGGCTCAATGTCCACCATGGCTTGGCCCTTAGAAAGGGCAAGGGACTCCATCCCTTGAAGGCACAGCTAATTGGGCCAGGGGTGAACCCCTGACCTATGCTTAGTTAATCAGAGCCTTGCTTCTGGGAATTGATCATTTGAATCCTGAGTACTAGTCAGATGGGTGGTGGTGAGCAGGTGAACCGACGGGAAGCATAGAGTGGGAGCAAGTGTTGGTGCAGACCAGGCGACGCCACCTGCCAGCCCCAGGAAGAGCTGTAAGCAGAGAATGCTGGTGTGCAGCAAAGAGCAGGAGAGGAAAGCAGGGCTGGATAAAGTCCTGGGGACCCCATAAAAGGTGTCCTATTGGGTCCATATGTTAGCATGAGTGGGTTTATATTCCTGTCCACCAAAGATCCCTGGGCCAAGCCCCCTGGCCTGCTCAAGGATGGAGCATGTGTGCTGGGCAGGTGTCAGGCGTTTAAAAATGAGCCTGAGGGGCTTGAGGCCAGATGGGGCCAGGTGTCGAATGCCATGCTGTGAGATCATGTGTAAGTCTGTAGGTAGTGGAGGAGAGGCGGGCAGCTCACTGAAGTTTTTGAGCAGCTCTGGGAGCCCAAATGTAGTGGAAAGGAAGAGGTCTAAGCCTGAAGTTTAGGCCCCAAATGTCCCCAGAGAGAGTGCCCCAAGGCTGGGGAGAGCTCAGGAGTTTTGCTGGGTGATCTGTGGATGAAGGAGGCACCTTCTATCAGATTCCCTGTGACACCCCTCCCTCCAGTGTTGTCAGTCTTGGGTGACCTTCCTCCACCCTATACCCTCACCACACACCAGTGATCACTATCCATCCACGGGCTCATCCCTGCCCAGCCCATGAAAACAAGATCCCTCTCTAGATCCCAGCATGGCAACAGCATCAAAAGAGCTCAGGATTTGGATTCTGGCAGATCTGGGTTCAAATCCTGGCTCCATTTACAGCCATGTGACTTTGGGCAAATCTCTCAACCTCTCCAAGCCCCAGGGTCTTCCTCTATGAGCCGTGGACCAGGACACTTCCTCCTGGAGGTGCTGTGAGTATTAAATGATGTGATGAGTATAAGACACTTGGCGCATGCCTGGCACATTGTACACACTCAGGGAACTTACTTCCTCCCCCAAGAGGGTAGGTCCGGTCAAGTCTGCAGTGCTCTAGAGTCCAAGAGGACAGGATCCAAGCTTATCATGGTTGCTCTTCTATTTCTAGTGATGAGGCCATGCCTGGCACTTTGTAGGTGTTTAATACATGCTCATTGAATACATGAATGACCGTGTAAGCTATTCCTAGTGACCCAGTTCCTGGACTCCAGAGGCTGCAGCCTCTACCTACCTCTTCTGCCTCCCCCGCCATGAGCATTTGATCTGTAGAGCTTACCCTTTGCTCACGTCCTGGGAGCCCAGTTTCTTGCCAGGCTTCTCAGGGCCTGCTCTGACCTGGAGCACCAACCAGGGCTTCTCAGGTTCCGCTGGCACTAGACACCACATCCTCTACTCCTCAGCTCCTGCCCAGTGGCCTCTTCCATCAGTGTCTGAATATCCCTTCCTCTGTCCACACCTCAGACCTCTGGCTGAAGCCTTCTGCCTCCCCAGTGCTGGGTCCTTCTGAGCCAGTGTGAGTGGCCCCAAGTTTGCCTCCCACCCCTATAACTTGACATTAGGCTTGTTGTCCCCAATCCCACATCCTTTCTCTCTCACCCCCTCAATACTCTCTCCCCAGTGATAACCACCATTCAGAGTATAACTGCTGTCCTTCTAGGCCTTTTTTAATGCTTAGCTTAAAATCCTTCTACAGCATTATACTTCCACTATACCTAACATAAAATCCAAACTCTATCCCACAGCCGACAAAGCCTTTGCTGACCTGGCCCCTGCTTTCCCCTCTGACCTGGTCCTCCCCTTCATCCCCCAGGCTTCTGTCTGTCTTCAAACACAGCAAGTTCATTGCCACCCCAGGACCTTTGCACAGACCATTCTCTTTGCCTGGAACAATCTTCCATGATTGTCACATGACTAGCTTCTCATCACTTAGGTTTAAGCAGAATGCCACCTTCTTGGAGAGGTCTTCCCTGGCCATGCCACTTAATATTGCCCCCTATTTTTTTTTCACAGCGTGTATTATTATTTGAAATTATCACTTGCTAATTTACCCATTCGTGATCCAGCTCTTCCTCTGCAATGTAAGTTCCATGTGGGTACCTTTTTCACCTGCTGTGTATCCCTTAGTAACTAGATGAGAAGCAGGCACACAAAGCTCTCAGTGTTTGTTGAAAGAATGAATCTTTCCGTATATGTGTATAGATCATGTTCATTTAACCAAATGTGTTTTCCCACCGGCCTTGTGGCAGGCCCTTTCTGCTTTCCACATTTGCTGTTCGCCCGTAGCTTGCCTGCTCATTGTTGCTCTGCTCTGAGAGTTCCTAGGGGCCAGGCTCATGCACGGAAAGGGGAGGTCTGTCTTTTGCATCTGATAGATCTGCTCTCTGCCCTGCCTCATGCTGGCTCTGTGGCCACAGGCAGGTTCCCTGGGAGCTTCTGTTGCCTCAATGGGATATTAATGGTTCTACTTTCAGGCTGCTGGGAGTGAGAGCTGATGTGTTCAAGGCCCTGCCCAGTGAGCTCGGGGTAGAGCTCACACACAGGGTCTTAACTGGATCTGTAGCAGCCAGACCCTGTCTGGAAACACCATGGGTGTCCCCGCTCCTCAGGCCCCAAAGCCCTGGCCTGGGGCTTAGAGCTGTGACTGCCTTGGGGAGTCCCACCAGCATTCCCTATAGAGTGACAGGTGGGAAGGGGACCCAAGGGCCCAAGTGGGAGACTAGACAGCCCTGAGAGGACTTTCTTGATCACTTTTCCTAAAACAGCAACCAGCCCTGCCCTGCAGTCCTCACACCCTTCCTCTGATTATTTTCCCCCATGACAATTATCCCCACACCTGACAGCCCTGAGCAGCCAGCCTGGCCTGTTCGCCCCTTTTCTGGGAAAGAAAAGAACAAAAATAAACCTCACTGTCATCAAGCAATTAAGTGGAAGTCAAATAACCCCAAGGACAGAAAAGCCAATTAATAAAGGAACAATGAAAACTCACAGAACTGCGGGGCTGCGAGGAAATGCTAAGGCAGCCCAAACAGGGCAGCAGCACTGGGCATGGGAGAGGCGGGCTCCGGGCTGCAGCGTCTGAGCACCGTGAGGAGCCTCTGCATCCTGAGTACTAGTCAGATGGGTGGTGGTGAGCAGGTGAGCTGACGGGAAGCATAGAGTGGGAGCAAGTGTCCGGGAGCCCCTAGGTGGAAGGGGGTTCGCCTAGTCTGATGGGGGAGATCCAGCCCAGCCAAGGGAGCCCCAGATGGACTGAGGAGACGTGGCCTCTGTCTTGGATGGAGGATTAGGGATTTAAGTGTATTAAGCTGCCATTATATGTCAGACCTTGTGCTAGGTGTTTTTACTAAACATTAATTTCTGAGAAGTAATATTCTCAACCTAACCATCTCTTCTGGATAAAACCCGAAGTCCTACCCATGGCTCACGAGGCCCTACATAATGTGACCCCCACTGCAGCCTTCGCTTACAACGTGCTTCCTTCCGCTGCCCCAGTCTTTCTTTGCTTCTCGGACACTCCAGGCACGCTCGTGCCTCAGGGCTTTGGCACTTACTGGTTATGCCTGCCTGGAACATCCTTCCCCTAGAAATTCACAGGCCTTCTTCAGTCACCTGCTCTGTTTTGCTCAAATGCTGAGTTTGCAGAGAGGCCTTTATTGACCACATTTCCTAAAACAGCAACCTGCCCTGCCCTGCTGTCCTCACACTCTTCCTCTGCTTATTTTCCTTCCCGACAATTGTCCCTACTCCTGACATTTTATATGCTGATTTTTTTTTACATGTCTTTCCCACTAGGATGTAATGTCTGTGAGAGGAAGAGTCCTCTGCTCTATCCCTGCACTGAGCATATAAGCGTATGGTAAGTTTTCCAGGCACGGTTGTTAACTGAATGAAACAACAGAACACAGAGAAGTTAAGTCACTTGCCTCAGGCCACCCCAGCATTAAGTGACAGAATAGGATATAAACTCAAGCCTCTTACCACTCCCCCACCTTTCATCCTCATTAGGCTGCTTCCCCGGCTTTTGAGGCCCCTGGCGTTATGTGCTCTGCAGAATAGTGGCCTCTCTAAGATGTCCTTGTCCTAATGCCCAGAACCTGTGAATATGTTAGGTTACATGGCAGAGTGGAATGAAGGTACCAGATGGCATTAAGTTTGTCAATCAGCTGACCTTAAGATAAGGAGAGTGTCCTGTATTATTTGGGTGGGCCCAAACTAATCGGAAGGGTCCTTAAATACAGAAGAGGAGGCAGGAGAGCCAGAGAGGATGTGACAGCAGAAATGAGGTCCGAAGGACACAAGGTGAGGGCTCAACTGACCCGCTGGCCCTGAAGATGAAGGGTCCGGGAGCCAGGAAACGTGGGTGGCCTCTAGAAGCTGGAAAATGCCAGGGCAGATTCTCCCCTAGAGCTTCCAGAAGGAACACAGCCCTGCTGACACCTTGATTTTACCCCAGTGACACCCATTTCAGACTCTGACCTCCATGACTGTAGGAAAATAAATTTGTTTAAGCCATCATGTTTGTGATAATTGGTTACAGCAGTGCTAGGAAACTGACCCTCACAGTGTCTGGAGGCTACCTGACCTTGGAATGGAAGCCCTGTCCCAGGACATCTTTAGAACAGAGGTGGTGGTTGAGCTTGGGGACAGCATGTTGCACAGGTCCGAGTCGCTCAGGGCTGAGAGGAGGCAGCTGGGGGAAGAGGATGACCTGTGGACTGGGAAGAGGGGAGGTCTGGCCGAGGAAGGGAAGGTGGGTGGCAGCAGGAGGAGGTCACAGCCTGTGTTCTTGGCAACAGGCAATGTCTCCCCTGCCAAGGCTGGGGCGAGGCCTGGTGGCTACAGGTGGAGTCTAGGGTGAAGAGATTTCTCCAGAGCACCATGAAGACTCACCCCTGACCCACACTCTCTCAGTCACCGCAGGACACTCTGCCCTAATTCTGCCCCATCCATGCCTGCTTTGGGCTCACAATGAAGCGCACACACACACACACACACACACAGAGACACATACACACCCATGGGTTTTGGCCTCTCAGTTCGAACTGCAGTGGATCTTTGAGCCAGGCCAATGGAAGTTCTGGGGAGATGGCGCTGTGCAAGGAAAAGGTCTGGGTGGGCAAGAGAGGCCAGTCAGGAAGGGAGGCAAACCCTTGTGTCCCTGAGAAAGTCAGTCTCTGGTCTGGGACTTAATGTCTCATTCACAGAAATTAAACCTCCCCAGTTTGCCCCCAGAGGTTCTGAGGATCAAAGCGGTGACCGGACTCAAAAGCACTGGGTGGGAGGCAAGAGGCAAGATTATACACTGACCCCTCCGAAGGTGAGGTGCTGGGTAAGGGCTCAGGCCTTGGACCAGACCGACAGACAGACCTCAGCCCCACCTCTGGCCTGCCTGTACTTACTGGTGGTGCTTGGCCACCTTGCCTGAGCCCTTGCAGCTTACATTGCCTGGTCCATAAAATGGGACAACTCAGGTCCACGTCTCTTACCTGCAATTCAGATTGTTCAAGACTTTTTTCAAAACTCATTTGGTGACAGAACTTGACTTGAATGGACATGAGGCTGTAAACACACAGTTTCCTTAGTTTGCTTTGTGTGAGTAGTCACGTTTCACTGCAGATACATTCATGAATTTGATTGTGGGGTGCACCCCTGGAGGCATTGTGAAATAAATAGAATATGCACTGAATTACCTTTTAAAAATCTGCTTCCAAAGGTTCCTGAAAATGGATTTGGACCTATAGCATCTACTCCATGGGGCTGGAATGAAGCAGTCCTCCCGGGTCTCCCTGGACACTGTGGCCCACTCAGTAAATGTTCAGACGACCACAGTCGCCCTCCCCAAGGAGGTGGTAGTGTTCCCATTTTACACATCAGAAAACAGAGGCTCAGAAAGGGTAAGTATCGTTCTCAGGATCACCCAGCCACTAAGTGGCAGAGCTGCATTCAAACAAAATTCACGGTCTCAAGTCACTATACAAGTCACGAAATTAAAATGGCCGTTGTCAGGTGATTTGTTTTTCCCAGAGTCAATCCAGGAGGAATTCTATCCAGTGACTTGTGTCCTGCCCAGCCCCACGTTGGCCTTCTCCCCACTGGACACAGGACCCAGGGAAAGGCTGGCTGGAGTCCTGGTCTCCGCCCCTCTGCTCAGTTTGATGCAGGTGGAGTTTGGGAAGCCGCAACTGCTATGTCCCTGGATGACCTGCTTCCTCATGCTGAGAGCTGTTAAATGCCAGCACTGGGACCCGGACCTGCCATCCGCTGCTGTCCCCACCATGGACCGTCCTTACCAAGGTCTCTAGGCATCAAACAGGGAACAACAGTGAAACTAACAGATACATGATAAAAGAGGCAGGCTGTTGCTTAATCACACCTGGAGCTGGGGTGGGGGATGCAGGCCTCTGCTTGCTATCTGCAGCCTGTGTGGTGAGTTTAGCCTAAGTGCACAGAGTTAGGGAACTGTGGGACTTGGGGGTCAGGAGGGCTGGGGGTGCCTCAGCACCACTGGATCACCTTGGGCCATGTTGGGGCATGGCCTGAGGCTGGGCCCCCTGGCGCAGCCCTCTGGAGCAGCTGGTGACTGCATGCAGTGTGAATGGAGGGCTTGAGGGTAGCAGGCAGTTCAGGGGCTAGAACAGCCTATGAAGGGGTCAATCCCCAAGAGTAAAGGAGACAGGAGTCCCCATCCCCAAAACCATCCAGAGTGTCCCCTGCAGTGCTCTGGAGCCCAGCCCCAGAAGCTGAGTAGAGGCCAGAAGGGACTGTGAATAAGCCGAGTGGTAGAATCAGCATCCAGAGGATCTTGGTTGATTGGAGCGCAGTCCAGAACCTGACGAGATAAAGCTGAACAGGGACAAAGAGCAAGTCCTGCCTTGGGGGTCCCAAGAGTCAAGGCTGGGGCCAGCAGGAGTGACAAAGACCTGGGGGCTTTAGCAAACAGTCAGACATCTGACACCAGGCAGCAGTTGTGTTTTGGAGCAGAAAGGTGTAGATACCCAAATAGCTGACATTCTACTGGGCTCTATAAATACAGCGGCCAAAAGAAGGGGCAAGATTGTTCTTCCCTGGGCAAGTCAGTTCCTAGTGGAAGATTTAGGAAGAATATTGACAAAATGGAATGTGTGCAGGGAATGGCCAGGAGTGGCCCTGAAACCTATCATATTTGGAAGAAGGGCCTGGGACCAACACTGAGCAACGGGGTTTAGAGTCCAGGATTGAAAACTCTTTACTTGTGAGGCTGCCCAGTCTGTCTTCAGACAGTTGTGACTGGTGAAATGTCAGGTCTAAGGGCTGGAGGGTGTGGAAAAGCATGAGGGGTACAGACTAGAGAAAAAGAAGAACTTCCTAAACCTGTAGGCACACTGGCCAAGGTTTCACCCTCCTTGGGGATGTGTTAAGAATGAGATCCCCCTCCCTGTGCAGATGGGCTGATCAGGGTAGGGCAGTGGCTGAGATGCCCACGGGGTGGGGTGTCCCTCGCAGCGCCACCCCACCAGGAAGAGAGGAGCACTGTGGGAAGGGAACTGAGGAGCCAGGGGACCCAGGGCAGTGGCTGAGATGCCCACAGGGTGGGGTGTCCCTCACAGCGCCACCCCACCAGGAAGAGAGGAGCACTGTGGGAAGGGAACTGAGGAGCCAGGGGACCCACTCCATCTGAGACCGGACCCCAGGAGCCTCAGCTTGGCGCCTCCACCCCAGGGGAGGGGCCCTTTTAGTTACCCCTCTCTGTCTAATTGGTCTTCCGGCCTTCTCTCCTGCTGTTAGGGAGAGGCCTTTGTTTGCTGCCTGCATGTTTACCACGCAAATGGTATTTAAAAGCTTTCATAGACACAGAGAACCCATTTAGGAGGCTCGGTGGATAAAATTATTTATAGAGATTAATGGCGATCGTTCTCGTGCCTTTAGGAAATCAGGAGCCGCGTGCCGCAGCGTGGTGCTGGGGCGCCCGTGCCGCCTCTGCTCGGGCTCCCTGCAGCCCGCCTCCCCACGCCCTCCCCACACTCACTCTCCTGTCCTGCTCACAGCCCCGGCCTCTGGTCCTTCTGGAATTTAGCTTCTCTCTGTCTCCCCACCACACCCCTTCCCTTCTTCCTCCCTTTTCCTGTATCTGTTAGTTTCCCTCTTGTCCCCCTGCCTGTCCTCCTCAAGCTCTATACTTGAGTTTGTAGATTTCTCTCTCTGTGTTGTTGCTTTTTGTCTTTGGGGCTCTCTCTGGCTCTTTTTCTCTGGTCAGTCTTGATAAGTCTCCATCTCTCTGTGTCTATCTCTGCTCCATCTGTCTCCGCCTCACTCTGCTTCTGTCATTTGCCTCTCTCCATCTCACAGTCTTGGGGCCCTCTCCACCTTTTGGCTGTCCCCCTCCCTCTCTCCCGCTGTATCCTGTGCACTTTGTCTGACAACCACATTGGGCGATGGCAGCAATGGGCGACTTCTCTCCTACTCCAGGGTGAAGTCATGCATGTGGCAGGTGGGGTGGCTTTCTTTTTTTTTTCCTTTTTGTCTTTTTTCGTGTCCGGCAACGGATCGCAACCCTCGGTGCCGCGCCCGCACCTCGCTTAGCCAGTGAGCGGGAACCGGTCTGTATGTGGGATCCGAACCCTCAGCG
>NW_007730257.1:162642-165019 GCF_000696425.1 Galeopterus variegatus | reverse complement strand
TCTCTGGTCAGTCTTGATAAGTCTCCATCTCTCTGTGTCTATCTCTGCTCCATCTGTCTCCACCTCACTCTGCTTCTGTCATTTGCCTCTCTCCATCTCACAGTCTTGGGGTCCTCTCCACCTTTTGGCTGTCCCCCTCCCTCTCTCCTGCTGTATCCTGTGCACTTTGTCTGACAACCACATTGGGAGATGGCAGCAATGGGCGACTTCTCTCCTACTCCAGTGTGAAGTCATGCATGTGGCAGGTGGGGTGGCTTTCTGAATGTCCTGGGCCTGGCTGCCTCCTCCGGGTGGGGACTCTCATGGCACTGTGTCTGTGGGGACTTCAGGGTGGAACTCTCTGCTTTCCCTGCAGAAACAAGGCCCAGCGTGGAGGAGCCTGCTGCCCAAGGCTACCTCATGCTGGAGAAGAGGAGCCAGTGCACCCCGGTCTTGCTTGTCCTCCTCAGGCTGAGACCCACAGACCAGAGGATAGGTCCCAAGGGGGCAAGTGGGGTTCCCAAGGGTTCCAGGGGAAGCTCTTGGGAACTGGGTGGAAATTGAAGTTTCTCTGAGATCAGGCCTACCAAAGCCCTCCTCAAACAGACCCTCACCCACCAGCAAGCCTACCACTAAATGTCCCCTCCCCTAACTCCCCCAGACCCTCTAGTCTCTGATGCAAACCTTCAGGGATAGGAAACCTCAGACAGCTCTGCCTGAGAAAGCATCCTGCCACACCGAACAGACTCCTAACTGGAGACTCCGTGCAGAAGTCCTGGAAATAGTCTGGGAGTGCTTAGTCTGATGGTGGAAGATGCAGCCTCCACGTGCACAGAAGGAGTGCGTGGTGTGCAGAGCATGGAGGAGACAGGCTGGGCGCCAGTCCTCATTAAGGTAGTCCCCATTATTAGCCATGTGCCCCGGGCTACTCACTTCACCCCTTGGAGCCTTGATTTCTTCCTCCGGAAAATGGAATTGGCGGTGATGCATTTCAGGGTTAATGGCAATGTGACATTGTGACCATGAGCCCACATTTGGGGTGAGGGTGGCTAAAAGAACCCTGTGTTCTAATTCATGCTGCCCTACTTCCTAACTGTGTGGCCTTGTGCACGTTACTTAACCTGTTTGCGCCACAGTTTCTTTCTCTGTAAAATGGTGATAAAAGTAGTCTCTTACACCAGAGAGTAGTGGTGAGACTAATTCAGTGAGGTTTTGCATGCACCGTGCTTAGCTTGGACAAGTTACTTAACCTCTCTGTGCTTCAGTTTCCTCATTTGTAAAGTGGGGACAGTAATTGAACTCCCTCCAATGGTGGTTGTGAGGACCAAAGGAAGTAGCACACGTAAAGCATTTGGGCCAGTGTCTGGTATGGGACAGGCACCACATGAGGGTCACCAATTGCTATTAGCACAATGCCTGGCCCCTAATAGGAAGTGATTCCATCTAAGCCCCACTCTCCATGGACTCTGACCCTCTCCTCTCCTCCTCTGGATTCCTTCACCTTGATCTCTGCCATGTCCACCATGCCTGAAAGGAGACAGTGTCTTGGTTATAATTAGAGATGCCTTTCTGGCCCTCCTCTCTTCCGGAACTACCTGGGGATGGGTGAGGATAGAGCAGGGGGAGGTGGGGCTGTGGGCTCCCAGGAAAATCTCTCTCCACTCTCCTGTTCATTCATCCATTCACCTGCAGGATTGCAGTGGAGCGTCTTCTGTCTCTTTAATGAGCTTCCTGGAATCTTTCAGTTCACCTGCTTCCTGGGAAACCTGCCTGCTGCTCCCTGCTGGCTGGTGCAGCCCAGATAGGGTGAAGATGGGGTAGAGCATCCTGATCAGGGAGCCGCATGCTCGCCCAGGCTCCAAGCTGCAGTCCTGGAAGCATATGTGCTGCCTGCATGCCCCCCTTAACTACTCCAAGGTGGACACAGCACACGGCACAGGACTCCTGGGATTTTGGGTGTCTGGGCCTCTGTGGCCATCCTCATTCTTCTGCCCTATGTGCTCATTAAATGGCCCTGTCCTTTTACATTCCCTAGGAATTGGTGAGGGGAATTCAAATCAGTGGTGGTAGTGGTAGTGGTGGGGGTATATCTCCAGGTTCATGTTTTCTGGCTTTGTACTTGACCTTCCATTTAGAGACATTTCGAATCTCCTTATCATCTGGACCTCAATTTTCCAGTTTATAGGATGAGATTAACAACCCTGACCTCACTTAGCCTTCTATGGGGGGGATTACTAATTAATAACTGCAGTAATGCCAGCCAGCATTTATTCAGAGCTTACTGTGAGCTGGGCACTGTGCTAAGACTTATACATGGCCCCGTTAAATACTCACAACTTCATGAGGTAGGGGCTATTATGGTCCCATGGGAGAATGGCAAAGTGAAGCCCTGGCCCAA
>NW_007730257.1:158787-162123 GCF_000696425.1 Galeopterus variegatus | reverse complement strand
TTCATGAGGTAGGGGCTATTATGGTCCCATGGGAGAATGGCAAAGTGAAGCCCTGGCCCAAGGTCACACAGTGAGCACTGGTGGAAGAGCCAGGATTCCATCTCACTCTGACTCACTGCCCAGTGAGTTTTCCACTGAGTCATAATGGGGCCTCTAAAGACCCAGGAGCTTTGTTGGGGGAAAGGAGACGATCTATTCACTGGGGAAAGAGGCCCACTGTAAGGAAGTCTTCCCCAGGGGAGGGAGTGGTGATCGAGGCAGGTCAGGTCCCCTGGAATCCTATAGGAACCCTGATTCCCATAGGAGGAGTTTTGGCCAGGCTGGTGGAGAGGGCAGGAGTTAGAACACAGGGCCTCTTTGGCTCCTTAAGTGGCCACATGAAGCCAGGGCCAGTTGGGACATGAGTGACAAAAGGGTAAAAGCCAAGGGAGGGTGAGACAGAAGAGGGAGTCTTTCTGGTTGACCTCTATTCTCAGGGCACCTGGAACATAGTAGGTGCTCAGTTAATGCAGCTTGAATGAATGGCTGACTGAGGAACCTGGAAAAAGACCCTGAGCTCCCCATTTTCTGGCCTCCAGAGCCCTCTCCTGTGAGACCCATGGACTGGGATTGACTGGGAAGAGGAAGGTCCCTTTCTGCTCAGACTATAGGGCTGATGTCTCCCTGCAGGAGGGAACACTGACGTCTTTCTAGTATGCTGTTAAAAGAAACTTAGTGGAGCATATGTTGGGGGACTGCTAGAAGTCCCCCAGTCCCCTGGCCATGCCTGATGGCAAGGGAATAACTGCCCAGGTGCAGCAGTGCTGGGGCCACTCAGACATCGGGGGGCACCCCCCTGCCACTGGGGCACCCTACCCCCTAAGACACACTGTCTCAGTTTCCAGATGAAAGCCAGCTGCCATCTTGGGAGTATTAAAGGATAATGGATTTTGAAAAAGTACAATCATGACTCTCATGCAGAAATAAAATGAACATGTGTCAAAGATTGTACTGAACTCATTAATTAGTGAGGGGCTCTGTGAGATGTTACAAACTGTTCAAAGGAGAATTCAAATTACCTCACGTATATAGTCAAATAGGGTGTGCTGAAATGAATTTACAAATAGATATAAAAACTGGCAAACTAGTCAGTATAAACAGGACAACAATCAGTTGCATTCCTCTGAAAACAATTTGCATGTCTATGGACAAGAATTATTTGATCATTATCAGTTGGGACATTAATGACAGCAGGGCAAGGGTCTAGGAAAGGGAAAGAGATCAAGAGGGACCCGCATTTTCATTTTTGCATGGGCAGCATCTCTCCAGGACTGGCTTGCGCACTTCCAGTGACGGGGCATAGCCCACACGTGCCATGCGCTGTGCATTTGTGCACAATCCTGGAGCAGGTCAAATGGGGCAGCCAGTCTGACACTTGTGTTTTACCTCTTGGTGAACAGTTCGTGGCCTGACTGCTGTGCACAGAACAGTACTATGATTCCTGTGACCTCAGCCCTGGCTGAGGAAGGTGACCTCTGCATATGGACAAAGCGCATTGGAGGTGGCAGGGGTTGGGGGTGGGGTCAGCAAAGAAAAAGCCAGATCTAGGAGAAAGGGGATGGGGAAGAAGGAGGAGCCCTAGTGGTGGCAGAAGGTTGGGATCCTCCTTGGTGTGAGTCTAGTAGTGGGGGGGGTGAAGGGGGAAGGGGAGGGAGGGAAACTTGCAGGGAGTGAAGAACAGGGAGAAGAGGCGAGGAAGGGAGGAAAAAGGAGAGAAACAGAGAGGTAGCTTGATAAAAGAGGAAAAGTTCCAGCCTGGGAAACCTGGGGCTGGAGCCCAGACCCAGCTCTGGCTGCCTGGCCTTGTGGGGTAGAGTTTTCTGGGCCTCAGCCTCTCACTTGTAAAGAGGGGGTGAGATGAGAGGATTTGCATGCCCCTCCCCTCATTAGTCCTGACTTCTCTGTGGGTCTGCCCATACTGAAGGCTTGGTGTTCCCCCAGCCTGTCATGCTCTCCCATGCCTCTGTGCCTTTGCCCATGCTGTTCCCTGATGTGGAATGCCTTTCCATCCTGTCTGCCTGGTAGAGTTCTACTCATCTACCAAGGCACATCCTTGTCCAAAAGCCACCTCCCTTTTAGCATCCCCAGACCCTCCCAGGCATAATTGACAGCTCCTCATCACTTGGCTGTGATGGTGTAATATAGCAGGTAGGACAGCGTAGTAGCAGGGGACTTAAAGTCAGACAGACTGGGTCTAAACTCCGGTGCTGCCACCTATTAGACCTGCTACCTATGACAGCTCCTCATCACTTGGCTGTGATGGTGTAATATAGCAGGTAGGACAGCGTAGTAGCAAGGGACTTAAAGTCAGACAGACTGGGTCTAAACTCCGGTGCTGCCACCTATTAGACCTGCTACCTCGAGCAAGGAATAGCCTCTCTGAGCCTCAGTGTTCATGTCTCTAGAATGGTAATGGAACCATTTTGCTCTAGTAATGGAGCCCAACTCACACAGTGCGGTGCCGGTTCTAGGACATGACGCTTGTAGATGCCTCAGCCTTGACCCTGGAACCTGGTATGCACTCAACAAATGTGAGCTGTTACCATACTTGGTAAGATAGCACATCGTCCTGGGATCATTGGGGAAGAAGATCTGTCCATGAGCGCATGGAGCAGGGCTGTGTCTCATTTACTGGTGTGTCCCCATGCTCAGTCTAGGCCCTGGACCTTGGCCGGCTCTCAGTGAATCCCAGAAGTGGAGGAGCAGGGAAGGAATGATAAGAGAAGAAGAGAGCCACTGGGCAGAGCATGGAGGTCTGACCTACCCAGAATGGCTGCCTGGGCCAGCCATAATTAGCTTGGGAGGTAGGGGTAGGGCCCCGCTGAGCCTGGCTGCCGCTAGGAGAGCTGGCATCTGGTTGGGGACTTAACTTTCAGGACAGAAGCCCTCTGGACTTCCTCCAGGGCACAAGAACTCTCCTGG
The DNA here is from genome assembly GCF_000696425.1 of Galeopterus variegatus. NCBI lineage: Eukaryota > Metazoa > Chordata > Mammalia > Dermoptera > Cynocephalidae > Galeopterus > Galeopterus variegatus. Next base: position 159,162 of record NW_007730257.1, on the reverse strand, counting down.
ACACCCCTGAGGATGGAAGGAGATGAGGATGGGAATCGAGTCTGGGCTTTCTCTAAGGGGGACAAAAGGAAACGTGATGTTCACCCCAAGCAGCGCCTGCTGAGACATGCTCTCTCCTCTCTCTCTGAGATGGGGATGGGTGGGGGGATGGCGGGTGGGCACCATAGTAGCTCCTGCCCTAGTGCTGCCTCATGTAAACTGAGGCACAGAGAAGGGTGACAGCTAGGCTGAGGTCACACAGTAAGTAGGACCATATGTAAAATGCATTCCCTTGCATGGTCTCATTTTACAATCACAGAGTCATGGGAGATAGGAGGACAGAGCTTGCTATTTCCATTTTATAGGTGAGAAAATGGACACTTGGAGAAGGGAAAC
>NW_007730257.1:140275-158126 GCF_000696425.1 Galeopterus variegatus | reverse complement strand
GCCACTGTACCAGGTCCACCCGGGCAGCTGACTCCAAGCCCAGCTACTGCTGAGAGCAGCTGCCACTTCCCTACCCCCAGCCTTATACAGATAGGTACCGATCCATCCAGTAACTCTGCCAGCCAGGGAGCCCGAGGGCCCTGCGCCTCCAGCTTGTCTCTGCTCCCTCTCTCTCCCCATTCTAGTTGCCTCTCCTGACAGCCTTGGATGCAGGGCTATGGGGTCAGGTGAGGAAGGCCAATTCCTCTTTGAACAGGGTCCTGGGCCTCCCAAACAAAGGTGGGAGGATGGGTGTGTGTGTGTGTGAGGACCAACATTCACTCTGTGTCTGTATGTGCCTGTAGACATAAATGATCCTCATAAGAACCATAGAAAGTGACTCCCATTGTTCCCATTGTGCAGACCAGGAAACTGAGACTCAGAGACCGTGACTCACCTGGGCAGGTTGTAGAGCTTTTAGGTGGTGGGGCCAGGACTCAAACGCAGGCCTTAAAGCACATCACCTCTTTCTACATCCCCACCACCCATTCCAGACCTCTCAGTGGTGGGAGGCAAAGATGCCTACCAGGCAGGATACAGGGATGGCAGAGGTGAGAGGACAGTGCTGTGGGAACTCAGGGGAAGGGGCTGCATGTTCAGATGGGAGACCCCAAGGAAGACTTCTCAAAGGTGGGACATTTGGAGTTGGGCCTTGCTGAATGAGTAGGGACTTCTGTAGGTGGCAGAAAAAGTGAGAAGGCCATCTCCAGCACTGGGAGCAGCAGGAATAAAGGCTTGAACATTTGGACTGGATCCTTTAGTTTAATCTTTTGTGTACGTGACTATTTGATTAATATCTGTCTCTTCTGCCAAATTGTAACCTCCATGAGGCCATGGGATGTATCATTATTTATTTTTCCCCCATTAAAATTCTTAGCACACTGTGGGTGGATTCTCGGTGCTCAGTAAGGATTTGCCCATTGAATGGGTAGTGCTTGTGTCAGCGTGGCACCCCAGGGCCCCTTCCTCTGTCCTTCCCTTCACTGATGTCTGGCCCTCCTTGGCCTTTCCACCATGGTCTCCTTGGATTTTGTCAGCCAGCTATATGGTCCTGGGCTGGAGGGTGTAGACTCTTCTGCAGCCCCAGCCTCCATTCTCTCTTCCTCCTTGCCCAGCCCCTGCCTACTACCCCCATCTGCAGGGCCAGGGCAAGAGTGCCAAAGGAACGTCCGCATGCCATGCATCTAAATATCGAAAAGCCATTAATTCAGCTAACAGACCGGCAAACAAAATGTCTTACCCTCCCTTGGCAAGCATACTTTTGTAATGACAACACTGACAAGTATGTAGAAAGCTATGGTGGCAAATATCAAAGACAACGGAATTGAATTTTTAATGTCAATATCCTGGTGTGCTGTTGGTGGACTGCTGATGTTTAGACAAGTAATGAAATAAAGACTTGTAAAAGAAGCCAGACTCCAGAGAATGTAATATATGATTCTGTTTATATGAAGTTTAAGAACAGGCAAATTGAATCTATAGTGGTAGAAATCAGAAAAGTGGTTGCATGTAGGAGGTGGGTCTGACAAGGAGTATGAAGACCTTTCCGGGGCAATGAAGTTGTCTTCTAACTAGATCAGGGTGTTGGTAGAATGGATGTATACCCTGACCCAGACTCATCCAAACGTGTACTTAAAATGATGCATTTCCTTGGATATAAATTATACTGTAAATACAACGACAAAAACCTCAATGATCTCAGAATCATGGGAAATTTAGAACAAATTAGTGTTAAAAATCACACAACAGTAGATGTGTATAACATTTAAGTTATTATACACTTACCCCATGAAATTTAATTTTCTTGCCATTATGTCAGCAAAATCAGCAATTTTGTTATTAAAATTAGGATTTTTAGATAATGTCTTGTATTGACAGTAATGATCTAAAGCCCTGTCCAGTAGAAATATGGAATCACAGAAGTGGCTAATCGTCACATTAAAAAAGTAAAAAGAAACAGGTAAAATTAATTTTAATAATATATTTTATTCAATCCAAGATGTTGAAAATGTTATTATTTCAACAGTTAATCAATATTTAAAAGTTATTAATCAGATGTCTCTGGAATTTGGTGTGTATTTTATGCTTACTGCACAGCTGAGTATGGACTAGCCACATCTCCAGTGCTTAATAGCCATTTGGAGATAGTGGCTTCTGTACTGGGCAGCCTAGATAAAGGATTAGAAAATAAACTGCAATTTTATTTATATTGTCCAAAATTTGCACATATTTTCATTAAACATTTAAGTTTAAGTAATAGTTAAAAATGGAAACATTAGGCATATCTCATGTATGTTTTCAAAAAAGTATTCAAAATAATCTATTAAAGTTAAAAGGCATGCTTTACATTATAATTAATGAGTACCAAAATTTAAATAAAAATCATTTAAATGTAGCTGAAATTTTATTTAAAAATTTAAAAGAATATTTAAATATTATTAAGTATTTTTATAAAGATAAAACTTCACAACTCTAGCATTAAGTGTCCAATTTTTTGTTAATATAATGAATCAGTGTCCTACTTTTTACAACTAGATCCACATATACACCATATGATTAATACGAACTGCTAATGTTGCAAAATGTTCCTCAGCTTCCATGTCAACTGTAGCAAATACTACAAATAATAATTCCATAACTTGTGAGTCCTTCCAGAATCATTAATTGGAACAGGAAGACAGCTAGAGAATGGACACTTGGCATTACTTGGAGACGACACTTTGTTTTTCAACAATCTATTGCATTCATGCTATCAAAGAGCAAGGATTTGAAAAGCTAATTAATTCATCTTCTTTCTTACCCAGGGGCTTCTGCTGCTCATACCCTCTCCATATTCTGAAGTGGAGCCTGATGTCACCGGCAGCAGATCCCCAAAACCTTCATGGCATTCTGACTCTGTTGTCTTTTATTTTGAGAACCTAGGACAAAAGATGTGGAAAAGCATTTCCCTGGGGCCTGAACAGTGTTAATCATGAGAGCAGATGTTTAGGATTATGGGCTACACCGTGACGGTGCTGAGCACAGTAATCCTGAGTGACAAGAGGCACCCATGTGTTCTTTAAAGGGTGTTTGTGTGTTCCAGGGTGTGCCTGTTTCTGTGAAGTTGTATTGGAGCGTAGCCACACCCACTTGTTCAGATATTGGCGATGGCTGTTTTTGAGCTATAAGGGCAGGATGGTTTTTTTTTTTTGTCCTTTTTGAGACCGGCAGCACCGCGCTCAGCCAGTGAGCACTGTGAGTGCACCGATCATCCCTATATAGGATCCGAACCCGTGGCGGGAGCGCTGCTGTGCTCCCAGCGCCGCACTCTCCCGAGTGTGCCATGGGCTTGGCCCAGGGCAGGATGGTTTTCACAGAGAATGCATGATCTGCAGGCCTGAGCTATTTATTATCTGGTCCTTTTAGAAAGTTTGATCACCCTGGACAGGGGCCCCTTTTGCCTAGGTCTGAGCGGTTCTCCTCCTTGGGGTTGCTTGAGCTGAGATCTCATGTATGGTGGGGATTCTGTCGAGACTTCTGCAGTAGTTGCAAGCTCTGTAAGGAGGAAATCTTGGTGGGTGGGTAAGTCTTCCGTAGCAGGTCCTCCAAATTCAATTCTGAGGGCTTCAGTTGTTTTCTGCAGTGAGTTTGCTGTCCCCACGGCATTTAGGGTAATATGCTCTCAGCAATGAGGCCTCAGTAAGCAAGCAGTCAGGGGCAGACAGAGAGGACGGTCTCTTTGCTTCCCCCTTTTTGCTAGGACTTCCCCACCCTTTAAAAGAATAGCCAGGAAGGAATTTCCCACAATTCTCTCCTCTCCTCTCAAGGAGCAGAGCTAGCACTGAGCTCTCTTTTCTGGCCCCAATGTCTGGGAGAGTGGTGGCAATGACCAAGGAATCCAGGAGAGCTGGACCCCTTGTCTGCTTGGAGGAGCCCTATTTAGTGCCAGAGGGGGTGGTCAGTGTGGCTGGGGATGTGGGTAAGTAGACAAGGGGTATGGTGCTGGGGTGGGGCTGCTCACCCTGCTGTGGCAATGGTCACAGAGGCATTTCATGTGCTCCGGCACCTGTCTCCTCTGCTAGATGCATTGTTCTCGGTCAGCCCCTTTGGGCCAACTTGGCACTTGGTGCATCCACATCAGTAGGTGCAGCCAGCCATCTTTGGTACATGCCATATGCCAGGTACAGGCCAGGGCTACAAAGTCAAATCCTAAGGGTCTGTGCCCTCAAGTAGCTCACAGCCCAGTGGGAGAGACAGAGAGGCCAGAAGATCACACCCTCACCCTGAGGACAGAAGCCTCAAGGAAGTGCTCACTCAGACTTCCAAGCGGGACACCATAATTCACTCTGCTGGGTGGGATGGGGAAACTTCAGCAAAGAGGTGACATACTGAGCTACTTGTTAAGTCAAAGCATGAACAAATGAGCCCGATGCTCAGACTGTGAACCTTAAAAATGTGGGAAGGGATTGCTCCTGAAATTTTAAATGGAATCTGTTTAAAATGTTCCTGGACTAAAAGTGGGACTGCAGGAGAGGGATGGAAGGAGGTGCTGAGCAGGGAGGGGGCTGCTGAGAGCAGGAGCATCAAGGCAGAGGGCCAAGGGCCGGGCTCTCGGGGCTCCTGTCCAATCTCTCACTCAGCAATCCCTGCCGTGAGCCTGGGAAAGCTGTCCCTACTCAGGCGAGAGAGATGAGCTGTCGCCGCTCGAGGACAAATCTCTTTTAATTTTGTTCTCAGAAGGAGGGGGTGGGGTTGGGCCAGTGCTGGAACAAGAGATTGGCTGCGTGAGTGATGGCCTTGCCACCTCCACTAACTCCCCAGGTGAAGGATGAGAGGGGGACGCCCCCTCCCCTTGCACTGCTGGGCTGGCTGCCAGGGGACAGAGAAGGACTGCTCTCCACCTGGCTTCTCCCGGTGATGCAGAAGTTGGAAAAGTTCTTAGGAACCATCTAACAAGGGCTTCTGAAAAGCAGCCCCTGTGGAGCTTTAAGGGGAGTCCTTGGTGGGTGTGGGGGGTTCTCAGTGGGTCAACCACTCCCCACTGAAGAGCATGTAAAATTTTGTGTAAGTTGGAAGGTTTTCCGAAATGTGGTGATGTGTGTGTGTTGGGGGTGGGTCGTGGTTTTCATCAGCTTCTCTAAAGGGTGCATGACCCCACCTAAGTTAAGACCTGAATTCTTCCCTAATCATTTTGCTTAACAGACAGGGAGGGGAAGGGCTTGTCCAGTGTCACATGGCATGGGGGTGTATCCTTGGGAGCTGGGCTGAGTTGTGATTATCTTCTTTACTTACCCATGGTCTCTGCACCCTCTGGCTAGAGCGGGGCACTGAATGAGGAGAATATGAATCCAGATCCTCCTGATGGTCCCCTACATGGCATTTCTCCTTGTGAATCGCGGGCAGAAGGGCAGGGGAGAGAGGTGGAGAGAAGACTCAGCAAAGTCTGGATGGGCTGTCCTTGCTGCTTCCCCGGACAGTCCTGCGGTGGGGAGGGGCTATGGTGTTTGACAAGGCAGACTAAAAGTGCCTGCGAGGACCCCTCACCTGGATGGCATAATCCTATCTCTGCAGTCCCCCAAAGGACACCTGCATGGGCAGGGGTGGGGGCAGGGGGAAAAGGGCAGCCTCCCTGAGGGGTGAGAGAATCAGATACAGACTAGAGAGATGGTTTTGGAGCCAAAGGCTGTAGTAGGGAGCCTGGGGCAGGGAGGCCAGGTGGGAGGGTGACGTAGTTGTCCTGGTGAAAACAAGGGGGTGGGAGATAGAGAGAAGAGCATCGAAGTGGGCCCTGTCCCTGCTGGCTCCTTTGTCTTGTGCTGGGAACTTAAAAATGTGGAAAGGGATTGCTACTGGAGTATTGGAGTGAATTCAGCCCTAGTCCCTGCTTTAACTTCTTGTCACTCTGGGCAAGACTTGTCTCTACATTGGCCTCAGTCTTCCCATCTGTTAAATGAGAAATCATCATAGTAGTGACCCTTGTTAGCAAATGAGGCCTGAAGATGGGAGGGTGGGCATGAGAGCTCTTTGACGCTTGCAGAGAACAGATGGAGGGATTGTTGACAAGGACTTGGGAATGATTACATAGGAAGAAATGATGGCAGGGAGGGGAGGAAGGGATTGGGAGGGTCAAGAGAAGGGTGAGTCAGACCCCGCCTGAGGTGTGTAGATGCTGTCCTGGAACGCAATGTATTTAACAAGATCATTCGACAGAGCCTTCCAGGAGGCAGCCTCTGATTTGGGTGGGAAATGGTGAACTTTGTTTTCCCGCATGTTCCAGCCCAGCTCTTGATTGCCCTGGAGTGCAGATAACTCACTACAGGTGAAGCTGAGTCAGGAGGTTTGGAAATGATAAGGCTGTGGGGGTGGAGGAGGGATAAAAGTTATTCAACTGCCTAAAGCCATGGATGGCAAGATACTACTAACATCACTGGGAGGTCAGGCTGGGAGGATCTGGGAAGGCTCCTTGGAGGCAGTGACTCATGTGTTGGCCATGGGTAGGATTCCAAGAGTGGCATGGAGAGAGAGACAGCAGAGGAATGGTGAGGGCAAAGGTGGGCTTCGGGAACATTGGGGAAGCCAGTCACTTTCCTCTTGGATCCATGTCAGAGGTGAGAAGGATTATGATATGGAATCATGGTCCATCTGACTTTCTAATATTAGGTTCCAGAAGGTGCAAGTGACTGTGCAGAGGGCCCACCCCTAGGGGTCCTGACAGTCACGGGCACCCAGGGACATGATGCCAGTGCTTCCTCCCAGCCTCCCAGCCCCATGGGAAGACAGCTGAGCTGGGCTCGGCTCCAGGCTGCTCTCGGTGAGGCTCGCCTGTTTACCACTTCGCTGCAGAGCAGATGGATGACACGGAGGTCACATTTTTCTCCCGTAGCAGTGGGAAATGAATCTCGCCAAGTGTTGCCGACACCATCCTCCTGGGTCCTGCATCCATCGTGGAGCAGGGCCGCTGACAGAGCTCAGGCCCATCCCTCAGCCCCATGCTGGGGACCAGGGGAGAGGGATGACAGGACGAACATTTAGCATCTCTCCCTTCCTCCCTCTTGCCCCAAATCCACCTGCTCCTCTGGCAGCCTTGTGCTGCCCAACCAGGCCTGGGTCTTAACAGCACTTGGAAACAGATGCTCCAAGACAGAGAGAAGATGAGGCTATGATCTGGGGAGGAGCGAAGAGAAGGCATTGGATGGATACAGACCTGATGACCTCTCACAATCTTGAGGCATGATTCAGGGCAGTCATTTCACTATAACCCCCCAAGACCAAGTCTGTGCAGGAGACAGGAGCTCGGAAGACTTCCTTTCAGTTCTAGGGATTGGTGGTTTCAGATTAACAGGCAAAGATTAATGTGCTGGAAATTTAAAGACATGATACTAATGTTCACCATTTGTTGAGCACTTACTGTGTACCTTAGACTGTATGGAAAAGAACATTGGTCTTCACAACAACCTTGGAAAAAACCCAACTTCAGTCCCATTTTACAGATTAGGTGACTGAGATACTGATTTGAAGTGACATGCAGGACATGAGTGGCGGAACCAAGATTCAAACACAGCCCTGTTGAATTCCAAAGTCCTTTCTTCCTGTTAGATGACCTGACTATGCCAGGGGACAGAGACTCTTGGGGCCTGGATCTTAGGGAATTGTATAGAGGGATAAATATTTGAAATGAGAGATTTAGGAACCTCGAGAGTGCTGTTTGAGAAAGCATTTCCAATCTTGGACTCAGTTAACAGCCTGCATAGCTTCGTGTCTCACCTGGTCCCTGTCCTCTCCCATCCCTCTGCATACTAGCCATCTTCTGAAACATGTGGTATGGTCTCCTCAGGCCACTCTCTGGTTAGAAGTGTTCACTTGTGCACACAGGGTTAGGATACAGTTCAAACTCCTAGTACCGCCCTGCCCACCTGCCATCTCACCCCTCCTGCTGTTCCCATCTTGCTCACCGAGCTCAGTGGCAGAACCCTTGTGAGTTTCCAAAATCCCAGGCCCTCGCTTGCCTCTGGTCTCTCCTGGGGTCTGGTTCCCCCCATGCCAGCATGAGTTCTCCTTATGTTGTCCAGAAGAAAGTTGTGAACCTTCCTAATGCCTCTCCTATCTACTTGGCCACTGGACTTTGTTCCTTCCCCCACCCCCATCCCGGGAAAGCTGCCCAGGCGCGACCATTGAGCCTCTTTCCACAGGAGACTGAGGCCCAGGTTGAGGGGAGCCTGAATGATCACGGGCTTGGGCTCTTCTCATCTGGTCTTCGAGCTCAGCCCCTGCCAGCCCACCTGGTGGCTGTGTGCTGTGGTGGGCTGGGAAACGCAGCAGTGATCCACTGGGTGGGTTGACGGCAGCAGGAGCGGCAGCTGCCCCAGCCTCCGTGGGCCCCAGTGAGGGGCTGAAATTGTAGCACACTTGTCCTCTTCCAGCAGAAGGGCCAGGGGTACCGAGTATCCCAAATAGAACCGTCATGCTGCAATTCATGTCCATTTTGTCTGTGAATGCGTTATGGGCTAGTTGAGATTAGAGATTTTATCTTATTTTATTTTGGTGGTGATTTCTACTCCCTGCTGAGATGAGTGAGTGGCTCTGTTTACTGTTAAAATGAGCCCCCTTCAGGTGTGACCTGGGGATGGGTCTGTCTGGGACCCTGGAGGGTGGAGGAGAGGGGCTGAGGAGTGCCTGGAGTGGGACTTGAACACTCTCCATCCCCTACCTCAGGGTCTCAATCTTTTTAGAGTCAAGGCTGCTTTAAGAATCAAATGATACCCACACGCCCTTTATACACTGTTGCAGGAGGCTGCGGGCTCCTCAAAGCCCTTCCACAAACCTCATGAGAAGCCCTGCTCTTGGGCTGGAATTCAGACCCCACAGCCAGGCCACTTTCCTTGGGCCATGTGCTCCCTTCCCAGTGCTCTGATAAGGGTGGGAGTCCCTGCCTGTGAGTCCCCCGTCCCGAAGTCCTCCCCCTGCCCCCAGCCTATGGCTGATGGCCATTGGGATCCTGGCCCTGTTGGCAGTGGGGCAGGGGGCCCTGCTCAGCTCGGGAGTGCCATCAGTTACCTCCCAGGCCCAGGGCCACCCAGGGTGGAACTGGGGTGCTTGCTTCATTGGGCTCCCTTCCACCCCAAGAGGGAGATGCTCCCTGATGGCAGACACAGGCCTGAGACAGAGGCTCGTGGGACTGTCCCTCTCCCTCTGAGTGAGAGGAGGTGGGAGCCTCTGTCCCTGCTCACACCCCAGCCAACTCGATGTGGATAAAGTCCCTCCTGTGTGCCAGGCTCTGAGCCCGATGGGGGAGGTACAGTGTTGAGTGAAACAAGGTCCCTGTCCTCATGGAGCCCCTTCATCCCAGTGTGGGGAGACACACAGAACATTATCTCGATATGAGGTCAGGTGGTGGAAGGCGGCATGAAGGAGGGATAGAGAGTGACTGAGGGTTTCCATTTTGGATGGAGGGGTCTGGGAAAGTCCCTTAAAGAGGGGACAACTGACCAGAGATCAGATCACTGGTTTTTCCCACTGGTTCTCAGGTCTCAGAGCAACTCTTCAGGGTGTGGGTTTTCACAGAACTGACTTCAGGGGCAATTGTGTGGTCTGCGTCTGGGAGGGGACAAGCAGAAGACAACTTCCTGGACCTGCCTCGGGGCCTGGGGGCCTGGGCCAAAGTCTGCACACTTCCTTCGACATATGAATGGACACCTCCAGGACCAGGGCCACAGCCCACCCAGGAGTCTCATCCCAGGGAGAGAGCATCTGTGGATGACGCTGCATCCCGCATGGGAAGGGAGCCCCCATGTCAGAGACACCCTGCGACTCCTGGCATTTCCCCCTCTCAGCGGTGGCTCTTCTCTTCTCTTGCCCTCGCTGTCCCAGCTGCAGAAGCTCCTTACTCTGGAAGGGGCCCAGGCTGGTGTGTCTGGCACTCCCTGTCCCAGGCCACAGCCCCATCAAGGGGACTAGATGCAGGCCCTGGAAGAGGAGAGGAATGGAATGATGGAGAGAGAAGAGGAGGCAGTCAGCCGGCCGGCTGTGTCCCCACCACCCTGTGAACACAGCCCGGAGAAAGGCCAGCTGAGACAAGCTGCCTGCTGCTAGGCCTGGGCCTTATCTCTGCCCTGCAGATAGACATCTCCACCTGGCTGCATGCTGAGGCCCACAGGAGTCCTTCGAGCTCTGAGCCAGGCGGAGGAATGGCAGCGGGGCTGTGTTCTGTGAGTGCGTGGCCAGGGTCCTGCCCTCTCTGAGCATTCTTATCCCCTGCAGTGTCACCTGGACCAAGAAGATCTGTTTACTGCCCCCTTCTCTACACACAGAAGACTAGTTGAGGCCCCCTCATTGTAGAATAACCCGAAGAAAGGATCTGTCTTGAAGAATGCTCTGAAGGTAGCTATCCCGTACCAGCTCCGAGTCAGCTCTCTTGAGTTGCCCAACTAATTACTTGAACTCCTTCTGCCCCAAATTAGCAAAATATCAATATCTTCCTTATGGAGAGTCCCAGCACCTCCACAATATTGTTGGAGTACCCTGAGAGATGACTGAGTCCAAGAGGGAAGTCCTGCATCTAAACACCAAGCCAAAAAAAGAAAAAAACCCCGGAGTATCAGATGGAGGACAGATCACATCTCCGTGTTGCATCACTTCAGAAAACCCGTCTTTCTTTGGAAAACGATAAAATAACAGCCGCGTTTACTGGGGTGAGCTGCGGGCCAGACGTTGTTATTCACATGCAGTAACTTACTAGTCCCCACAAGACCCCTGTGAGCTAGGTGTCCCCATTTCCTAGGGAGCTGAAGTGCGGGGAGACATCAGTTCTGCTGCCTTCCGTAGAGAGGCCGATGGAACCGTGTCACCTGCAGTGCCCTTTCCTTCCAGAAGTCTTCTTGGCTGCCCAGAGAACACTAGGGGCACCCCCGACTGAGGGCTTCTGTCCCAGGTCGCACCTCACCAGGCACCAGCCCAAAATAAATCATTTCATTAGAGCAAATTAACATAGTCCCTTTAACTACAGAGTGTTTCCAAATAGAGGGCCCTCTAATCTGCTTTAATGAACACATAAGAATCTTTGCAATTAACTCAGTGATGGTGTGCATGTAAATGGGTATTCTTCTGAGTGCTATGAAACTATTTACATATTGTTTTAAATATGGTGTATGTTTTAAGTATATATTCCTGGCCACCCCTCACTCCAACAAGCTCCTCTACAAACAACAACCCCTGAAGGCTATTTAGGCAGATGGGAGGCTGCCCCTCTGTAGAGACCTCTTGGGTACACTAGAGCCGGGAGGGCTGCCTGTCTTTACAGCAGCCTCTCTCCATTGGGCCTGCTCTTCCTTCATTCACAAGGCTGTCTGGGTCTGGCTGCCACCCCTGTGACCTCTGCCTTCCCACAACTGGTGGTGGGGTGAAGGGGCTGAGCATTGGTTGCCTCAGGTTATTGTTGCACTGGAGCTGTGGGGCTCCAAATGCCAGCGTGCACGTGTGTATGTGTGTGAGTGTGTGTGCACATGCCTGTGTGTGCGTGCATGTGTATATGAGGGTCATGTGCCCATTGGTGCATGCTGTGAGTTTGGTAGGTAAGTAGGAAATGTGCATTTATGATGTGTGCTGCATGTGTGTGTGTGTGTGCCTGTGTGCTCTTCTTGCCAGCCACCTGTAGAGCCTTTTGCCTGTCATTTGACAAAGGCTGCACTTTAAGTACCAGACGTGACTGGTGCTTTGTTTTTGTCTTCCCGGAGTGGGGTTTTCTGGGATGGCGGGTCCCCCTGCGGCTCTGGCATCTTTGGAGATTTCCTCGAGGAGCTGCAGCTGCTGGAGTGTCCTTCCCCGCCTCCCTCCCCAGTCACTGGGAAATGTGGTTCCTGCCCAGAAATTTAATCAGAGTCCAGCTTCCTTATTCCCACTCCGGACCTGCCCCTTCCTTGACAGGGAGCTGTCTTAACAGGAGATGAATCTGTAATCGAGCCTGGAGGGGGAGGGAACAGACTTTGGAAGAAGGACCCAGGATGCAAGCTTGTATGGGTGGCGTTAGGGCACAGGCAGGGGCCCTGGGACAGCTGCCGGCTCCCTGTCACCACTGATGAATTGCATCCCACCAGGAGAGGGGTGGGCTCAGCTCTCTCTGCTTCTTGGAGCTGGAGGCTTGTCAAGGAAAAGGTGGTGGGCACAGAGTGGGAAGGAGAGAAGGGCCCTTCCCTTGCCACTGCCCACCATCTTCAGACTTCTAAGCACCCCCTTCTGTGTCTGAGTGGGGGGCTGTCAGGTGGGGTCAACTCACAGGGCAGGGGCCGGGCTGCACAGCTCTGCTGCAGGTGGGCACATGGAGGCTGACTTGTGGGACTGGCCCACTTTCCCTCTGCTCCCCATCAGCCCTCCTGGCTGGCAGCACCCTCCTTGCGGGAGAAGATTCAGAGAGCCACCCAAGAACCCCTGCCCCAGGGGAGCCACAGGAGGCCTGTTGGGAATGTTTGTAATGGAGGGGGAAGAAAGTCATTCTAGAATTGCAGAAGGTCCAGAGGGAAAGGGCCTTTCCAACCCCACAGTGGAGCCCAAAAAGGGCTGGGGGTGCTGCCTAGGGTCGCATAGGAAGGCAGTGGCAGTTCGGGGTGGGAGGGGTTAAGCCCAGCTGGTCTCATCTTCAGGGATGCTGCAGCTGCCTGCCTCACCCTCACAGGCCCGGGCACTGGATCCGGGGCTGAGCCCACCTGGTGCCCAGGGAGGGGCTGCTAGGCACCTGTGACTTTGATGACTTAGCCCACTCTGCAGATGGGACCATGGCTGGGCTCCTGACCGGGGCACAGAGACTCAGTCTGGGAGGGCCCTCCTCACCCAGGAGGGCCGGAGACTCAGGAATGGTCACGCTGCAGCCAAGCCCCCTGGCCTGACCCAGGCCTCCTCACTATGCAACAGGCTCCTCTTTCTCCCTGAGAGCTGAGAAGGAGTGGGACCCTCTCCTCAGGGGCTCCTTCAAATCTGGACAGTGGCAGCTCCCTCCCCAGCAGCCCGGAAGCCCAGGGCTGCTGCAAGGACCCCCTTGCTTGAGACTTCTCTGAGGCTCAGTCCTCCAGGCCTGAGGGAATGCCGCTTCCTCCCCTGCACCACTGTCTCCTCTCAGCCAGCCTCCCAGGGCTCTAGCCCTCCGGCCAGGCTAAGTCCCCCCACCTCCTAATCCTCAGCTTGTTGCCACCATCCCAGCCATCCGGTGGGCCCTTCCTAACACCCCCAAATGCACCTGCAGCCCTCCCCAGCCCGCCTCTCCGGGGACCGTCTGGCTTCTGCATTTGTTTATTCCTCCACTCTCTGCACAAAGTGCATGGATCACTTTGCACCTGTTTGTGTTTTTCTCTGGATTCATGACATCATTTCTTCAGAGTGTGGTCAGTCTCCCCTATCAGACTGCATGTTCCTCAATAGGTGCCTCGTTTTCCCCCTTAGACTGTAGGACAGGGCCTACTCCTCTTCCACCGGATTGGGAACTCCCTGTGGGCAGGGGATAGACAACTTGAACTGTCAAACTCTGTCTTAGCCCTGAGACTCACAGCCTGTCTGGCACAAGCAGTGAGGGATAATTATTGTTCCCTTCCCCCTTTGCTCTTTCACAATGCCCCCTTCCACAACATGGCAAGCTGCACACCCACAGGAGTAGCTGCCAATGGCAGTGTGGAGCAGGGGATGGCAGAGTTGGCAAAACTAGAAGGACAGGTGAGGACCACTGAAGCCTGTTATCTCCCCTGCCTCCCACCCCACAGCAGCTATTCCTCTAGGAGGGTGCAGGGAGGGAGGTGTGAACTGGTAGGTCTGGGTGGTACCCAGGGCTGCACAAGTCAAGGCTCAAGGACCGTCAAGACACTGGAGAGATCATCTGGACCCCAGATTCTAGTGGAGGGTCCTGGCTTGCTCCAGACGTGGGCAGTGCCAGGTTCATGGCCATGTGACCAGTCAATGGCACCAACCCCCTGGACTCTCAGCCTGGTGCTCATGCCATCGCATCAGAATGATTCTCTGAACTTCCATCCCCACTGAGGAGGGCAGTGTGGGGCACTGGGAAGACCATGGAACTTGAAGCCAATGTGACCTGGTTTGAATCTTGGCTCAGCTATTTATTTGCTGTGTGGCATGAGGCAAGTCATATAACTTCTTTCAGCCTCAGTTTTGTCATCTGTGAGATGGGTATAATAATAGTGCCTATCTTACTTGGTCATTGTGAAGAGTCACTGAAATGATGGATATAAAGTGGTTAGCATGTGGGGAGCTCGCAGTAAATGTTAGCAATTATTTAATACTCCTGCTTCCTCCTTCAGCTCTATGTCAAGCGTTTAATAGACATTCACTGAGCCAGTGTGGCAGGGGTGAGGACCATAGAGGTTGGCCTCAGCTTCCCTGTTTCTCCTGTGTAGTCCCGGAGGCTGAAGGGACAGCCAGATATCCCATGGGAAAGGGCAGGTGCAGGCTCACACCCACCTCCTTATATTGGGCATCTCTGCTTGTGCCACCAGCTTTCCAAACAAGACCAGCCTGACATCTCGCTCAGGAAAGCCCAGCTGGTTATCTGTTTTGAGGGGTTGGATGGTTATCTGCTGTGCCAGTCAGCTGGGGTTAGAGTTCCCAGTGGGGGAGGGGGTGTTGTCCCTCTAGCAATGTCAGAGAGGCCAAGCACCTGCGGTATACTCATAGTCTTCCATCTGCCCGAGACACTATCCACGATCTGTGCCTTAAATGGGGATCCCACAGCATTGCTTCCACCACAAGCACATCCAATCCTTAGAGACCCCTCCCTACCCTGTCTCTGACCCCCCACCTGCAAACGTCTCCAACCCCATTCCCCACCCCCCTTTTTTTTTTTTGCCAACATCATCAGTTGCCTCAGGATGTAACAGAAAGTGGGTTGGTTTGGAGCTGCCCATCAGGTCACTTCTAAGCTGGAGACTTTGAGCAAGTTCCTTACCCCCCTCTGTGTGCTTGTCTCCTCATCTATAAAATAGTAGTTGTCCCTATCTTCCAAGACTCTTGTTAGAAACACAACTGTTGAAACAGGAGGGCCTCTTCAGAGAGGTCGGCGGATACTCCCTAGAAGTGGTGATTTCCATGTTTTTACCAACGGGGAAAGGAGGGTTCAGAGCTGATGATGTCTTGGCTGAAGGTCACACGGCAAATGCACTGTCAGATGCCAGAGCCCTGCTGCCAATGTGTCTCAGGAAATTCTGTCCCTTTACTGAGAGTTTCCTTCTCTGACCCATTTATTGTACTTTCAATGTTCTCAATTTGACTCTAGCCGCCCCTACCCCCACCTTCCCGAAGCCGCCTCCTAAGGGGAGCACAGTGCCTGGCACATAGTAGGTGGTCTGTCAATATTTGTTAAGGACAGACACGAGGAGCATCCAGGGCTGGTGTGGAGAGAGGAGCTGCAGCATGGGGTTGGGGTTGGGGCTGGAGCCGAGCGCTGGGCTGGAGACAGGCTCCAGGCGGTTGCTCCGTGTCTCTGCGCTAGGCCTTCGCTGGTCCTGGCTGTCTGAGAAATCTCATTTTGCTAGTGAGCTGATTCATGGGCCTGGCTCCCTGGTGCTCCCTGAGCAGCTCTCTGTCAATAACTATTCTTTACAAGGTCCCTCGATTCGTTTTCAGGGTTGAAGACAAATTTTTAAAGAAGAGTGCAGCGCCAGGGCCATTCCAAAGGGGCTGTTAACTTAATGTCCTGCCTCATTCCCGCCAAGCCTGCTCCTGCTCGAACTCCACGAGGGTCAGGAGTTGCCATTTCTCACAATTGATTCTAAGTTCTTCCATTTAGATGGGGTGGGGGGTGGGGGGATGTGAGGGATGAAGAGAAAGGGACACAGATTACAGAATAGGTGCTAGGCATGGCTCGGGCTGTGTTCCGAGGTTTGCTGTGTGACTTTCAGCCAACTGCTCCTCCTCTCTGGGTCCTCGTTTCTCTGCTTGTGAAAGCCTGGACACAGGCAAACACCATGGCGATGGTCTCTGCTTTCCTCCTCAAAGTGGCCTGGTCTCCAAAGCTCATTTGGAGAGGAGATCTTGCAGCCCAGCAGCAGCTCATATGTCCTCTCCGTCATCCCCACATGGGAGCAGGCAGCCAGGGAATCCTGCAGCTGGATACCACTGAGTGCACCCAGTGCTCTGTTCCCACTGCCGGGCTCGGGGCGTCATCCCTGCTGCTGCAGCATCCTCCTGACTGGTCCTCCATCCCTCCATCCTTCCTTCCTTCACCCAGAGAGAGGGACATATCTGAACTTCAAGTCTCAACCTGATTCCCAACTCCGCGTGCATCCCACCATACTCTCTCTGGCTTCCGCACTTTTGCATATGTGTTTTTTTTGTGTCTTCCCTGTTACCAGGGACTCACATTCCAGGCAGAGGGACAGCATGTGCGAAACAGCAGTGGAAGTGTGGACCCTGCGGCCTCTGGACTTCACATCCACTCTGGCCCTTCCTGGAATGCACTTATCCTCAGCAAACTTAGTATGTCTTCTCCCCTCCTCCTTTGTACCCCACCAACCCAGGCCAAAGCTTTCTCACTGGCCCAGATGACAGTGATCTGCTGACTTGTCCACCTTTCCTGCCGGCTCCTTGAGGACAGGCTCACAGTTTTGCCTCCCAGACTCCCTGGCAGGGCTTAGTGCCTAGTAGGAGCTTAATGTGTTGGATAAAGAAATGGCTTCATGTTCCAAGTTTAAAACCAGCAACACACCCCCACCTTGTATACTGCCTCCCCTCCCCAACACCAAGCTGGGATATTCTTCCTTGACTCACTTCTATGCCCATCTCTCTCTTCTAAGAACCCCAGTGGGATGATTTGGATAACGTGATTCTCTNAAATGGCTTCATGTTCCAAGTTTAAAACCAGCAACACACCCCCACCTTGTATACTGCCTCCCCTCCCCAACACCAAGCTGGGATATTCTTCCTTGACTCACTTCTATGCCCATCTCTCTCTTCTAAGAACCCCAGTGGGATGATTTGGATAACGTGATTCTCTGCACTGATAGAGTAGTAAGATGGTGAAGTGTACAAAATCCCCAAACACGGGATAATGTGAAAGCCACTTATGGTTTGCATTTGGACTTCAGTTAGCAAACATTTGTTGAGCATTTGCCAATTCCAGGCAGCATGTTAGGCACAAGGGGGTCAAGAAAAATGACTGAGACCCCCATACCCTTCTAGGATCTTCTAGGACCTCACAGTCAGAGCCTATTTGAGTAGCAGGTGTCTGGTGTCCTGGGAACTCAAGGAGAGCCCTCACGCAAAGTCCCCTGTCGTTCTTCCCTGGGCAGAGCCTGCCAGCAACAACCCCTTGCTGCTGAACTACACGCATTCTTTGTTGCCGAACACATCTTGGGCAGGGCTGGTCCATCCCTAGTCTTGCTTTCAGACCCATGCCTTACCTGAAAATTAAGGCCTGGTTGTGGCCAAGCCTATTCATCGAGACCCTCTATGTGCTGTGGTCTGTGCTAGGTTTGCTGTCTGCTGCTGGGTGGTGTGCTTTACGTGCATGATCTCATTTAACCCTCACATTAGCCCCAGGGCTGCTATGATCCATTGAGCAGATGATCGTGGAAGGCCAGGCTTCCTTCCGTGGTGGGCAACAGAATGTTTTAGGAGGCACTAATGCAGCCTCAGTTCTGCAGCTGGTCACTACCAGGACGGATGCTGGTTGCTGGTCCTTCCATTCTGCAAGATGGCTGCTGTAGCTACCTGTCCCTGTGCACTGGGGGATGATCAGGCAGCCATGGCCTGAAGCTCCTGTGCCCCCTGGATTATTGCCTATGCGGAGGAGTGGTTCCCCAGAGCCACGGGAGGCTGTGTGCATGCTCCCAGGCCAAGTGTGCCA
>NW_007730257.1:137802-140002 GCF_000696425.1 Galeopterus variegatus | reverse complement strand
GGAGGCACTAATGCAGCCTCAGTTCTGCAGCTGGTCACTACCAGGACGGATGCTGGTTGCTGGTCCTTCCATTCTGCAAGATGGCTGCTGTAGCTACCTGTCCCTGTGCACTGGGGGATGATCAGGCAGCTATGGCCTGAAGCTCCTGTGCCCCCTGGATTATTGCCTGTGAGGAGGAGTGGTTCCCCAGAGCCACGGGAGGCTGTGTGCATGCTCCCAGGCCAAGTGTGCCATAAGGGACTGCCAGACCACTGGTGGGGAGGGGCACCCCCCAACACGCCTGTGCTCTCTCCTGCCTGGATCTCTAACATGTAGGCCCTTGGGCTTTCCCCATCAACCCCACGAGGAAGAGAAGGGGGGCTTCTCTGAGAAGACTTGACAGGTTGGGGGGGACCTCCTCTGAGAGGTGGGCTGAAGGCAGTGAAAGAAGCCAGAGTAAGTGCAGGTGGGTACACCAACCCTCTCACTTCTCTCCTTGTTTTTCTGTTCCCTCCTCATCCCCAAAACATTCCCCTGCAGGTCCTGAGGGCTGCCCTTCCTGCCTCTGAGCCAAGCATGGTGGATTCTTGGAGGTACCTCTCTAAACGCCACATTTCTGGGTCAGCGATCCTTCATCCTTGACGTGGGCATTCCATAGCCCCCGAGGGTCTAAAAGGACCTGAATGTTGGGGGAGGAAGAGCAGGACTGCAGCCGGGTCTAGCTGAGTCTTGGTCTCAGATCATGTAGTGTGCCCACAGTGTGCGTGTGTGTGCACATGCTCATGCATAGGTGCACATGTGGTGTGTGTGTGCACGCATGCCCATGCACACAAGGACGAGACAGAGCCAGCCACCGGGTACTGTCTGTTCTCCAGGAGCTGCTGCCCCCACCCCCAGTCTGATTGCCTCCTTTATTTAAGATCCGACACAGTGGTGAGTAGGCCCGAGAGAGGAATGGCTGGGAGATGGGGTGAGGAGACACTGGCTCCCCCGCCTTTGCCCACCCCAGAGCCCCTCACAGCATCCCCTGGTGCCCTCTTCTCCCCCTCCCCTGGGCTCTCTTTTGTGTGGGGTGGGTGGCTGCCTGCCCTGCCCCTGTGGAGGGGGAGGGAGTGGTCAGCAGAACGGAGGGGGTCTAAGGCGTAGTAGTGCTGACCTTACTATGGGGAGGCAGGAGGCTCCCGAGCCTTCCTGGGCCCCAGCAGACCACGCAGCTCACTCTGGGGTGCGGTCTGGCTAGAGCTGGATGGAGGACTCCTCCACCTTTAGGCCTCTGCCCGCAGCCCTTGGGGCAGAAGAGGGAGTCCCAAAAACTCAGGGAAGTGCCCAGCTTGACACCAGATCCCCGTGTAGAGTCAGCTTCCAGGTCCTGGGAAGGGACTGGGGGGCACCTGGAAGCCGGCAGATGCTACAACGGCTCCCTACCCCCAAATGTTTTGTTCACAGCAAGATCCTTGGCAGGACAGGCAGCCGAAGCCTCCCCACCCTGCAGGACAGAAATCCCTGAATATCGGTTTGAAAAAAGTCTTTGTGCAGCCTGTGACACGAGACCCCCAGCGCCCCCTGCACAGAGGCAAGACGAGGAGTGTGGAGGCAGGGGCCGGGCACAGTGTGGGCCCACCTCGCCCCAGGCTTGGCCTCCTGGCCTCACTCCGGGGCAGGGGGTTGCCTAAGATGGGAGGACGTTCGGACAGGGTAGACAGGGCTGGAACAGCTTTCCTCCCCGCCGGCCACCGGAGGAAGGAGCCCTCCACCTGCAGGGGGCAGAAGAGGGTAACGGTGTGAGGCTGCGGAGGGACCACACCGTGGAGGTGGCCCGCCCGCCCCGCCGGCCCGGAGCAAAGCTGCGGGGACGGGGACTAGAAAAGCAGTTCAGCCGCCCCGCGTCAGGGTTGGCCGGGGGTCCCGGCTGTGTCCCACCCCGAGCGGACCCCGTAGGGGGCGCCCCGCCACCCCGGATGGCGTCTCTATGCAGCCTCTTTGATTCTGCGCATGTAATCGTGCAGGTCTGGGGGTGGCGCGGGCCGCGTGGTGCCCGCCACGTCCGGGCAGCCCCAACCCAGGTCCTCTTCGTCCTCGTCCTCTTCTTCGCCGGCGGGCACGGAGTCATAGGCCAGCTCCTCCGAGGGCAGCGTGGTGAAGGTGGTGAACTTGACCCGCTTGCGCTTGGAGGTGGGCGAGCTGGCGGGGTCCTCGGCCTGCTCCCGGGCCGAGCCCCCCG
>NW_007730257.1:130582-136868 GCF_000696425.1 Galeopterus variegatus | reverse complement strand
CCCCGGCTGGCTGGGACCCGGATAGTCGTAGGTGGGGTCCTCCTCCTCCCGCCCAAAGTGCACCCGCAGGCCCACGGGGGTCGTGGCCAGCACACTCTTGCGCTTGGTTTTCTGGCAGCTTTCAGCGATGGTGAGCTCCGCACGGAGCAGCTCCCCTGCCCCCTCGGCCTCGGCCACCACCAGTGGGAAGGCCCGGTCCTGGGTCACGGTGGCCACACGCTGGTCCAGGCTGCTGACCAGCAGCCCATAGTCCCGGGGGCTGTAGAGGGAGAGTGGGGCCGTGGTACCGTCACTATAGGAGAGCCAGAGGCTCAGGAGGGCTTCCTGGAGGAAGAGGAGAAGGGGGGACAGAGTCAGAGAGCTCGTGCCACTGGCTTCCCTGCCAGATCTGAGCTCTGGGAGGGCAGAGACCAAAGGTCTCTGGCTCCCTGCTGTATTCCCACTGCAGGAATTGTGTCTGGCAGTCCTCCTCACAGGTTGGTGGCTGTGACATCCAAGCCCCATACTGTCCTGAGGATTTCCTAGTCCACTTCACCTCTCCCTTGATGACTTACAAGTAAGTTCTGCCTTGGGTCTAACTCAAGTTCATTCTGCTGCAGATGTAGCTCCATATCTCCATGCCTGACCTTGGGATCATCTCCATCAGACACTTGGTGACTGAGAATACATACTCACCTCCAGCCTCTGCCTATGTCAGACAAAACATTCTTAGAACTGCCTTCCCTGCAGATGAAGAAGCAGGGCCCAGAAAGGAGCGATGGCTTGGGGTCATGGAGTGAGTGAGGGGCAGAGGACAGTTATGTCCTGACTCCTGGCTCAGCACTGAATGCCCACCTCCTCACTCTCCAGGGCTCCCACCTGTCACCTTTCCACCTTTGTCTTCTGCCCAGTGACCATGGTGTGTAGTTGGGGCTCCAGAGATGGGTGCGGGTACTTCCTAAGGTGGGGCAGAGGTGATGGCCCTCTGAAGATCTGGGAGGGAGACCCTCAGTAGGAATGTCTCAGGGTGGCAAGTACCACAAGCAAGACTTTGCCCAAACCCCATGTGCAGACGGAGGACGAGGGAGTGGGGCAGATGTGCAGGGCACGAGGGTAGATAGACCTTCTATTACCTAAAGCCCGAATTTGAGGACTTATAGTGCAAGGTCAAGGCAGAGCCCCCAAGTCCTTCTTCCAACCCCCAGACTCCCCAGCTGGTGAGCTGAGCAGCAGTTACCTGCTTGAGGAAGCTGAGGGTCTGCTGGGCAGCCGTGGTGGCCAGGATGGTATGGCTACTCCCGGGGCTGGGCCGCAGGGAGAGGGCCAGGCTGGCCACCACCTGGGCCTGCAGCTGCGTGATGCTGACTTTCTCTTCTGTCACCGTCAGCAGTGTCTCCCCAAGCACGGCCTCTGTTAGCGGGGACACCACCTGAGAAAGAGCAGGGCAGGGGTAGGGGGACAGCCAGGAAAGCAGCACCCCCTGCCCAGGATCCCTGACCAGGGAGGAATCCCAGTGCTGCTGGAAGAGGGGTGGTGTGGGCAGGGAGGCAGGAGTCCTGGCTCTGCCTTAGGTCTGCAACTGGCAGCCAGGGTCCAGAGGTCAGGAGGGGGTCAGGGGCTCACAGGAGCCAGGCAGGAACACAGATGAAAGAGGTGGGCTGATTTTAAGCAATGATAAATAGAGACTGATGTTTAGCTTCAATGCCAGAGAGACAAAAGGGAGTGGTGGGGACTGTGGCAAGGGGGGAACCCATGATCATATAAAGGGGGCACCAATATTGGCTCCAGCTGATTGTTGCCAGGTGGGAATGCAGGCCCAGTGTTTCCCAATTCATTTTTGTAAAACTAGAAATCTAGATTTTCTTTAAAATATGAAAACTATCAATTTTCAAATGTCATCAATTGTTTTACAAACTATGTATGCAGGAAGATTCCATCCCATGGGTCACTATTTATAATCTCTTAGGTGAATGATTTCTACCCAGACACCCAATTGTCAGGGTAGAAACAAGTCAGGGAAGGTCAAAGCTGAGTTACTAGATCCCTGAACTTGCCTTCTTGGCCTCTAGGCTTGCTACTCTCACCTGCTCTCAGGTAGAGGTCTGTCTGCTCAAGTCACCCACACCGAGGGAGGCAAAGTTGATAAAGGTTAATAAGGCTTGGAGTGAGAACCTTTACCAGGATGAAGCTCAAAGAGCTAGACCATTGATGGTGGAATTTCAGGCAGAGGGGTGGGTGGGGAAGAAAGTGTGTCCTGGGGCCACTGTGGGTTGCTCCCAGTGGCTGAGGCTCTGGGGACACGAGTTCTCCACCCACAGCTAAACAAGGCTCCTGACACTGCCCTTTGCACTGGGACAGGGCCCATGCCTACCTTAAAGGGGGTGGTGCCTGGCTCCAGGCCTGCTAGCGTGCTGCTGTCCACCATGTGTGCCACTCGGGGGTCACCCACTCGCATGAAGTCACTGACCAGGTCAGTGACCTCCACCAGCCAGTCTGGGCCCAGCATGGTGACGACCTGATCAGTGCCCTCAGATGATGTTGTGTGAAACTGGGTGAAGACCTGCAGGGTGGCGTGCTGGTATTGCAGGGTGCAGCCACGGCTCACGCTCTGCCGCCGCTCCTCCTCCTCATCATCCTCGTCCTCGCTGTCTCGGGCTGACCTGGGGTGGGGATGCACCAGGGTTAAGGCTGACCGGGTAGAAGACTCCTCACCCTGGATCTGACCTGCACAAGTCACTCCCTGCTCCCTTGCCCTGTTGGCTCCTCCCCAGCTCTCTGTGGTGGGAGCTCTGTAAACAGCGAGCCTCTTCCCTGGCTCATGCCATCTAAGTTTGGAGCCAGGAGTCCCAGCCTTCTCTCTCCTAGAAAGGTGCCTTTTTGACCCTCCCTTGTCCTCTCTGCCTCTGTTTGGCTTAACTCATGCTTGGGAACAGCTGGCATCAAATCCTAACAGGAACTGCTGCCTTCTCTTCTGCACTCAGCATGTGCCCGGCACTGTTCTAAGCTCTAAACCGGAGCAAAGTTGATCCTTGTTATCGAATGCCAGAAGGCTTAGCTGAATTGTGTCCTACAGTTGTGTGCAAAGCAGAACTAGTAAGTGGCAGACTTGGATACTTAGCTGAGGAGATTTCCAAGTGAGGTGTGGAAAGTGCAATCTAGTTTCCTCTTGCTTCTTTTAGTAAAAATGTGAGAGGGGAGAGATAAATTGATAAACTACTAAGCAAAAGAGAACCTGGACTTGATGATTTGGGAAATTTTCAGCCTATGCAGATTGCAAAAGATGTTAAAATGAGGAGGTTTACTGCCAGGAAGGTATGCTCTGGAGGGAATGCCAAGCTTTCTCTCTTTCACTTTGATAGTGTTTGGAAGGACCAAATAACCAGAATATTCATTCACACAGAGGGCTCTTTTACTTGTGTTAACTTATTTAATCCTCACAACAATCCTATGGGAGTAGGTGTTACTGTATCCATTTTACAGATGAGGAATCTGAGGCACAGTGAGATTATGTACGTAGCCCAGGATTACAGAGCTAGTAAATAACAGAGTCAGGGTTTAAACCAGGCTGCCTGGCTTCAGAATTCACTATATCCTGGCTAGGATAGTTGCTCGTTTATAAATGCAGAATCACAAGCATTACTCCGGAGCTGCTGAATCAGAATCTGCATTTTAACAGGAACCCCGGCTGATTTGTGTGTGATTAAAGTTTGAGAGGCTCTGGTCTGCACTACCTTGCTTTTCCAAATCTGCTGAATTCAGCTCAGCTGGGTTCTCACTTGGCCACCTGTTTCTCTAAACCACCAGCTTCTCTCTCCAGCCCCTCTCCTCCTGCTCCCAGCTGCTTGCTACTTTCCTCTCTCTTCCCTGCTGGGCTTCTCTCTCCAGCAGCTCTGAGTGGGTGAGTAGAGTGGAGTGAGTATACATGTACGTACCTCACAGATGGGCACCCAGGTGTGCGAGCCTGCACCCAAGCAAGGGAGCCTGGGTGTAAGTCACTGTGTGCCTGCGCTTATGTGCTCACGAGTGTGCCCTTGGCATGCCCAGGCTGGGGTGCACATGTATAGGTGCGTGTGCTCCTGTGTTGGTGTGTCTGCCCCATTGTGTCTGCCTGACTGCTCTCTCACCTTGGCTCCCCAGCCAACTCCTTTCCACTCATCTTTTAAGACTTAGTTCAAGAGTCAGCTCTTCCAGGAAGCCTGCCTTGACTTATCCTGGAGGAAGAGGGCATTCTCTCCTTTGTGCCAATTGATTTCCCGAACGCAGGGCTCCCCATGTACCACCATGCTTTTTGACGTGTACATGGCCACCTCCCCTGCTGGACTGAGAGCTTGGCTGGGTCACACACCCAGGCACCAGCTACACTCATGCCACCTCTCAAATACCTGTCAGTGCCTGGCACACAGTAGCTGCTCAATAAAAGTTTGTTGATTGCATAAGCAACCTACAGACTATGTATACCTAGGGCCTTATACACACATGCAGATCAGACTGTGTGCTGAGGCTGTGACCACCCGTTAGTATCTTGAGTATTGCTGTGTTTGAGGGGCTGTACCTCCGGTCAGGGAGGATAGGTACCCTCCAGCCCTTCACTTGGCTGAGGTGGGCATCCGAGAGCTCAATGTGCAGAGGCAGCTTGGGGACCCAGACTGTCATTTCCAGGGGGGCATTGAGGACATCATAGCGGAAGGTGACCCTGGCGTTCATGGACCCTCGAGACTCCTTTCCACTCACAAACACGTAGTCACAGCTGCTGGATACCTGGGGAAAAGGAGGAACAGTCGGCATGTGTTGTCCCACATGTCTCCTGTGGAGCAGTGCAGGGGACTTCAGCCTGCCAAACAGGGCCAGGAAGGCTGCTGGAGACAGAAAGCACCAGTCCCAGGAAGCTGAAGGAGATAGTCCAGGTGGGAGAATGCACTGAATCCTCTGGGAGGCATCAGCTTAGCATGTCCTTGCTTCTATTCTCTTTCTCCAGAGATCACCCCTTGTGCCCACTGGGGAAGGTTTTGTTCCTTGGCAAGGAGCCAACATGCAAGTGTTTTAATAAGGGGCTATTTCTGGCCTGCCAGAACCACACCTTGGAGGGGGCTCCAGGGTAAGGGGCCTCCCAGGGCTGGCTCCCCTGCTCCAGCATAACTGACTGGGTTCTGGAGCCAGGTATCTCCACAGTATTTTGTAGAGAGGAGGAGGACACAGGGCACCTGACTGGGCAGGGAGGAAGTCGGCTTGGAGGAGATGGGGTGAGGGGCAGGCCCACACCTCCTCCATGGTTGCTCTGGCCCAGCTGCTCCAGGAGCATGGGCAGCTGGTTCACATCAGGTGAGGGGCTGCTCTAGCCAGGTGTGCAGGTGAGGGAATGGGAGAGGAAAACTCAGGACCAGAGAAGCACAAGCACAGGCAGGTGGACAGTTTCCACTAATTGGTGTGGCCTTTGTAAACGCATGCCTTCCTGGATACCAACTTGCATTCCTAGAAGTTCCCTGGATGGAAACCACCTGCCCGCTGAACATATCTTGGTGGATGTCTGAGCTCACCCACAGAAGGGTCCTGCCAGTACTTCAGGGCAGTGCAGATGGGGGTGTGTAGTAAGTATGCCCACACACACCGGGTGCACCTGGAGTGGATCCTGTGTGCACATGCGTCTAGGTCCTCCTGCTGGTGCACACCCATTGGTGCACCCCCTTGAGTTTAGGGGAAAGTCTATCATGCAGCTGGTGGGCTGATGCTGCCCTGAAGGCCCAGTGGGGGTAGGGGGCAGGGAGGGTGCTGGGACTATGGCTCATCCATGGAGATGAGCCCCTGGACCACCCCAAACCCCTGCCAGCTCCCTTAATTATCCAAGAGGGGTGGGTGGAGGGAAGTAGGGACAGCAGCCCTGCCAGAAATGTTCATTTCCCACTCAGAAGGCAGAGAATTCCATCTGCAGGCTGGCAAGCTCCATAAAGAACATGGGTGTATTTCATTGAGATTTGTAACAAATTCCATTTAGACTCTCCTCTAATTCCCTTTGGTATCTAAGCCATCATGACTTTGTTCTGGTCTGCTCCGGGGGTGGGGGGAGGCTGAGTGGCAGAGGAGGTGCTGCGTAGGGCTCTTGGGAGCAGACTCATTTCTTCCTGCCCCAGCCTGCCAGCAGAGGAAAGCCCCTGAGGCCTCGGGCAAGGCTTCCACTCTGAAGGAGGGGATGGGGTGGGGTTCCAAGCCACCTATCTGCTCTGACTCCCTGGAGGGTGTTCCTCCTGGATCAGGGATGGGAGAAGTGGCCCCAGAATCCCCAGACATGAAGGAACCCATGGGGGGGGGGGGG
>NW_007730257.1:122678-130465 GCF_000696425.1 Galeopterus variegatus | reverse complement strand
GCTGCATTATTTACAGGAATGGGAAACAAATTCAGTTGTCTAATCATCTGACTTTGGCACCGGCTAGAGGCTGGCAGGGCACACATCTGGCCTACCCCACAGGTACCAGGGCTGGACATCCTCTCGCGTCACTGTCCACTCCCTGCCCCCTCCCCCGTCTCACCTCTGACCACTGTGCAAAGCCAAGGAAGGAGCAGATCTGGAGCCCTCTTAGCCCAAGTGGAGCAGGAGGAGAAGGACACCTGTACCCCTACTCTCCTGCTCGCCTTCAAGCTGCATTATTTACAGGAATGGGAAACAAATTCAGTTGTCTAATCATCTGACTTTGGCACCTGCTAGAGGCTGGCAGGGCACACATCTGGCCTACCCCACAGGTACCAGGGCTGGACATCCTCTCGCGTCACTGCCCACTCCCTGCCCCCTCCCCCGTCTCACCTCCGACCACTGTGCAAAGCCAAGGAAGGAGCAGATCTGGAGCCCTCTCGGGCAGGTGGCAAACTGGGCCATATGAGTCAGATGACTGTCCTGTGTGCTGAGCTGTGGAAGACCCAGGGCCAGAGTGGGTCCCTGGGGAGAAGCTCAGGGGCAGGGGGAGTTGAGGGAGGAGAGGTGGGTGCCTTCAGGAATTGGAGGAGTTGGGTGTGTGCTGGGAGTGGGGCCTGTAGTATATATTTGTGTGCTGAGCTGTGGAAGACCCAGGGCCAGAGTGGGTCCCTGGGGAGAAGCTCAGGGGCATGGGGAGTTGAGGGAGGAGAGGTGGGTGCCTTCAGGAATTGGAGGAGTTGGGTGTGTGCTGGGAGTGGGGCCTGTAGTATATATTCCTCAGTCCTGGCCCAACTTGTGCTTCTTGAGGCTTCCTCCCTGACCTCCCACTCCTGCATTTGGTCACTGGCACCTGGGTTCAGGACCCACTCCCCACCCCTGCCCCCAGTTGCTTTTCCCAGTGTCTGTCACACACCATGGCTCAGTAGTGACTTGCTGGATTGAGCTGAAGGTGTGAACACTGCCTTCTCCCCTCTGGCCTTCCAAAGGGTCTGTTCCGTATTCCTACAGGAAGCCCTCCAGGACTGGCCAGAGCAGTACCAAGGGGCGGGGAGAGGGAGCACCAGGGGAGTCAACAGACTTGGGAATAAACTTTTCAGAAAGGCATGGTGAAGTGTAGGATGGGGGAAGCCGGGGGGTTGTAGGAAGAAAGGGAGGGGCATCTGTTCCAACAGAAAGCGTCTGGGAACAGGGCAGGCGTGAGTTCAGTCTCAAATGATGAATAAGAGAGAGCCACCTGGACTCTAGTCTGGGGCTCCTCCTGAACGCCTGAGGCTTTCTGTCCCAGAGCCCCCACCTCCAGGAAGCCCACCTTGATGATGTCCTCATTGTCAGACTCGCATTCCACTAGGGCGGAGACATCTAGGACGAGACCTGTCACCTCGATGGCAATGACCTTGACAGGGATGGCCACTGTCCGTCCAGTTAGGATGGCTGTGTTGATGATCTCTGTGTCCTATGGGGAAGAAGGGAGGAGAGGGGTCTCCTTGCTGTTGCCTGCTCTCCTGGGACACACCAGCCAAGGCCCTGACTCCTGGCTGCTCCACTCCTCAGGTGTGCATCCTTCCCATGGGGACACTCACACACATGAGCAGGGATATCCAGCCAGCCAGCCTCGTGCTCCTTCTCAGCTTCTTCTCTGTTCACTTGGACTTCTGCAGTAGCCTCAGGGTTCGCCTCACTCTGCTGCCAGAAAGCAGCCCTTCCCCAGTCCCCTACTGTCCTCTCAAACATCTTCCATGCTCCTCAGGGCTTGCACAGTAACATCCAACACACATGCCTGGCCATGCAAGGTGCCCTGGGCTGGTCGCAGATAATCATTCCAGCCTTACCACCCCACTGTACTCTTTCTAAAGCCATTGTTCCTTTGAACAAACTAGGAGCCCTTTGATGTGACCTTCAAGACACAACTACATGGCCCCCTCCTCCTTAATTGAGTGGTCCTTCCCTAGTGACTTCTCTCACTGCTCCCCCCTCAGCACCTGCTGGCCTCACCACACCAGACACAGAGCATCGCCTGCTTCCTATGAGTGCACACACGCATGCACCTTCTCACGTGGGCACACCTGGCACTGGGGGCAGACTCATACTCAGGCTTGGGCCCCATGAACACACACGTCCATTTGTACACATGCTCAGATGAGCATATTTCCTCCCGCACATGCATGTACACATAGGCAGGCACTGGCCTGGTCATCTGCCCTGCTCACCATGGCCAGGGGCAGAATGGCTTGCACATCCCGCTGGATGACCGTCAGCTCAGTGACTGCCCGCTCCAGGTCAGGCAGGGCACCGTGGCCACGGTAGTCAATGTGCCACATGATCCTCCGCTTGACTGACTGGCTAGTGAAGTTCTCCATCTCAAAGTCCAGCTGCAGGATCTCCAAGGGTCCCTGGCCCTCCCTGCAGGAGTGAAGGAAGGAGGGAGAACAAAGGATAAAGGGCTGGGAGCAGCCCAGGAGCTCCAAAACCCTCAGTGGAGGCCTCTGAGCTATGTCCAGCCCACCCAAGTTGCTCCAGCCCCAGGATCCTGCCCATAAACCAAGTCCCAGCTCTCTGCAAGCCTGGCCTCCTCCATCAAGAGTTCCCCCACCCCTCCCACATTCCTGTCCTGCAGAGAGGTGGGCAGAGGTGCCACCTTGGGCTCACCAGGGGGGCAGGGGTGTTCCCTGAGCCCAGGCCACATCCACGGTGGCTGTTGAATGCTTTGCTCCTGTCAACAGCTCCGAGGTCACGTGCCACTGGCCACTCCGTGACTTGGTGCCTAGAAGGGTCACACCCTTCTTGGCCTTCACCCTGGGACAAAGGGGGAGGAAGAAGAGGGAGAAGGTCAGGCTAGGGTCCAAAGGCTGCCCCACTGGCCACCACCCCAAGGCTGGGGTGGGGTAGGGGGACCAGGTGAGCTAAGTTCCCCGAGTCCTAGACTCAACGTTTGAGACTAATTTGGGGAATCTGGTACCACGTAGCTGAAACCTCTGATCCTCGGTGGAAGCTACAGCCACCTCTACCATATCCCTGCCAAGTCTTGGCCTAATCTCTACTTGCACACCTCAGTGGCAGGGGACTCACGACTTCTGCACACATCCCATTCCTTTTACAGAAAGCCTGTAAAGACTGGGAACATCTTCCCTGTATTTAGCTGAAATATAACACCCACGGCTTCTGCTGGGGCAAAAGAGAACACCTTCCCTCCATCTTAATGGTAACAGTTCTTCCATAGCTAGAGATTTGAGTAGCTGTTCTCTGAGTTCTTTTCTCCAGTCCCTCCAATCGCTGTTTTTTGCCGTAGTTTCAAATCGCCTTACAGCCTAGTCACCCTCCTCTGGACACTCTGAACACATAAGGTACAGTGTCCTCTAGTAGATACGACACTTCAGCTGTGCTAAAGCAAGCTGATTATCACCTCCCTAATGCTGCCTGCTCTACTCCTGTTGATGCAGCCTGAGATCTCTGATGACTGCTTTAACTCATATTCACATTCAGGCATTAATCACTGAATCAGGTATGACCCTTTCCAAGAATATTTGGACTTTTGGGGAGTACAGTCAGAAGAGAAGGCAATACTTAACTGAAAGAAGTTGGAGGCTAATGGTGATGTTTCAGTTCCCACACATAACACGGCTCAGATCATGAATTCCTACTGTGAGATATCGTTATGTTTGGTGGGGATGTAATAGGATTTAAGGCATTTTTGATTTCATGAACTGTGTCCTTCTCAGGGCATAAAAAGAGCTGGCAATGCTGAAAGTTTTTCTCCCAACTCCAGGATTGTGTCAAATGGTCAAATATCCAAACAGGCACACACTCCTGTTCATTTTTGGCTGGTCCCCATTTCTCCTCCTTGGCCTCAGTGTCTTTATCTGTAAAATGGGAGAGTTGCACCAGCTTATGTCTAAGGGCCCCTCTAGCCTCGATTCTACCATTCTGGACACCCACGCTTGTGAAAGCTGATGTCTCCCCTTTACCACGATGCCTTTTCTATGAGATATGGAAGCAGGGGCAGCAATTTTTGTTGCTCTTAGACAGACTAGAACACAGGCTCAAATAAGTGAGGTGTCTTCCTGAGGTTGCTCAAGTGATAAATGGAAGAGCTGGGATTAGGGTGCTGGACAGGGATCCCTCTGAGAGACCCCCAACAAGGGGTCAGGTATGCAGTTGATCTTGGAAGGGCAGCCAGGCCCCACCCATAACCTGGTCTACCTGAGTGTGAAATGCTCCACGCTGGGGCTGGAGGGCGAGGAGGAGTTGGGGGCCAGGTAGAGGAAGATGCTGAGCACCTCCCCAGGCTTGAGGGGTCGGTCAGGCAGGCGGATCATCAGGTTGCTGTCCAGCCTGTGCTCCTGCAGGGTCCTCTTGGGGGGCGGCCGGAACAGGCTGATGCTCCCAATGCGCAGCAGGGGGTGCTGGGTAGGGCTCTCAGCCCGGGTCCCTGCCCCAAGTCCAGTCCCCCGCCGGGAGCCCCCGCAGCCCCCTGATGCATCTGGGGCATGCAGAGTGTAGTAGAGCTCAGCCTGCTGGCTCTCCCCTGCTGCCTCTGGCTCCAGCCCATCGGGAGACTTGCGGCGGGCTGTGGGTGGCACGGCTGGGGCAGGGGGCCCGAACCAGGCCAGGGGTAGCTCGGCCCGCACGAGACAGGTGGCCAGGCCTCCGCTGAGGCGGCAGGAGCTCTTGACTTCCCGGGCGTCCCGGAAGGCGTGCAGGCGGACACAGGGCAGCCGCTCGGTGACACCGAAGTCATCCCAGTCCCGACCCGCCACGTAGAACAGCACTTGGGCCACGGGCTGCGAGGCGGGCACACGGGCACGGACGATGAAGGCCCGCACCTTCCAATTGACCGTCAGGCGCTCGGGGATGTCCAGGGTGCTGGACGGCTGCAGGAGCTCCCGTGCCACCACCTGGCTGGTGCTGAATGGCCCCAGGGAGACATTGAGGATGGGCAGCTCCTTGGTCTGGAACACCACAAAGGGCTCGGAGCGCTGCAGGGAGCTGTTGGTGATTGCAGGCACCGGAGGCCGCGACTCCCGCAGGAAGAAAGCCAGCCGCGTGTGTGACAGGCGGTAGCTGACTGGCAACACCGGGCTGGCCTGTGGCCCTGGTGGGCTGGGGCTGGCCGGGTGGGAGCGGCTGGAGGCTGGGGGCAGACAGAGGAAAAGAGGCCCAGAGTGGTTAGGAGAGGACACGCTGGAACCCCAGGGTGCCCGGCCTCCGTTCCTCCCACCCCCGTGGAGGGCGTCCACTCTCCCACCTATGAGGCCAAGCATGGCATCACCTTTGCTGGGGTGTTAATTACCCTCTCACCGCTGCTCCTTTTCTATACCTGCCACGTGGGGCAAAAGCTAATTCCATCGCAAAGCCTTGTGAAGCATCAGTGAGGTTTATACCTGGTATCCTCATCTGTAAAGTGAGTATAAAAATTGTTTCTGCCTCGAAGCGTCATTGTGAGGACTTTCCAAAGTCATGTGCGGGAAGGGCTGAGAACCGGCTGAGAAGAGCTGGCGCTTACTGCCATCCCGGCGCGCCCGGCACTGTGCTCAGCAGGCAGGCATTCGGTCAGTCCTTTGAGGCAGGTATTACTATGATCTCCGTTGATGCAGCCAGTTTTCTATCAATAACTTCCCTGGGAGTGCTTATTCTTACATCTGACAGACAAAGGAACTAAGGTGCAGGACACTTAAATAACTTACTCACGTGGACAAAAAGAATGAGCAGCAGGATTGCAACCTGGGCCCACCTGACTCAAACCCTAGCCCTTTACTACTGTACCAGCTGGCTCAGCAGGTGTAGGTTTCCCGGGGACCCCATATTTCCCCCTACTCCCTCTCACCACACACAAGATAAACAGGCAATTTTATCCTCAGTCTCCCAAAACTAAATGTAGGCCTCATGACTGACTTCTCCTTCCTCTCGGCCCCCTCCCCCCACTCACCCAGAAAGCAGCCAAATTTTAGCAACTGCACCTCTTAACTGCCTAGTATGTCCTGGGCTGTCCCCTGTCCTCCATCCCAAGGTTTCTGCCCCAGTTCTGGCCTCACTCCTATCACTATGATGATGTAACCCTGTCCAACTGGGTCTCCCCTAGCCCCATCTCAGCCGCCTCTGGCATGCCCCTCCCCCATAGCAGCCACAGTAGTCTTTCTCCTGGATACACATCAGACCTTGTATCCCCCTCACTCCCAGCCCCAAACCTGTTGGACACTGTCAAGGAACAGTAAGGACTCGAGATGGAGGTCTGAGGTTTAAGATCCTGTTCCGATCTTCCTGTGAATCTCTCTGAGTCACGTTTCTCAACTTTAAAATCAGGACGATAATAACAGTGTTGGCCTCGCAGGATGCTGTGTTGTCATTTGGTTTTGGAGAATCAAATAAGAAAGCACTCTATAAACTGTGCAACACAAGGCAAATGCGGGAGTATTATCAAAGAATCTCTCTTGTCTGCTTGCAAAAATCAAATCCAAACTCACTTTGCCTCTCAATGCAGCATTCAGGGCCCTCTACAAGAGGTTCCAGGTTCCTCTTTCCCCTGGGACTCCTCTTCCTGAGCCCTAGCCCCTGCTGGCAGCATAACCAGATAATTCACTGTCATTGTCATTAGCGCTTGCTAATGCTGCCTCATCTCCCCTCCTTTGCTCATGCTGCACCTCTGTATCGAATTGTCTCCTTTCCTATCTGCACATATTCAAATCTGAATCTTCCTCCAAGGTCCATCTCCAATGCCACCTCCTCCAGGAAGCCCTCCAGGATATGCCCACAACTCCTGGAAATTTCCTCAGAGTTTCATCCTTCTCAGAGGGAACCTCTCACATCCTGTGTTGTATGGAAATTCATTATCTAAGAGGCCTTGCACCAAGCAAACCTGCAACAAATCAAGCTTGATCTGCACTGAGTGATTTGTAGACACCTGTCCCAAAAAGGAGACTGCTAGTCAGTACTAGATGTTACTTACAGTTTATGCATATTTATCATTTTAGCATTGTCAATTAAGCCTTGACAACTTCACAAACATTTACACCCAATTCCTCAAAAAGCAGTGAATGAAACTCCCTGCTGTGGATGTTCCAGTGTATCCACCCTATTTTTGAAACCCATGGTTTCATTTCCTCATTCAAAAAATGGGGCAATTGGCTTGGGGCACAGCCAAAGCCCTTGGAGTCAGCTGTCTGAGAGGAGTGGCACTTGGTCTCACCGCTCCTCCTGAGCAGTCCTTGGCACTAGCTGAGGAAATGGCTGGTTCCTGGTCCCTCTGGGCAGCCCATGCTTTAACCACCAGACTCTCTCCCTCCATTCCTAGGAGAACTCAGTTCCCCGGCCCCTCCTCCCTGCTCGATCCCCCGTGGCCCTGTAGGAAATGCTGGCTGCCAATGGTGGGGTGGAGCTGGGCAGCAGAGTCCAAGATGAGGACAGGAAAATGTTTGCAGAGATGGGGAGAGCATCCCTGGCTGAAGCCTGGAATCCCTACCTTAGAGTTACTCCTGGAGTGTTTGAGAATCTGTCCCTACAGCCTGGGGGGGTTGGGGGGTAGGGGTGAGTGGAGCTGGGCAGCAGAGTCCAAGATGAGGACAGGAAAATGTTTGCAGAGATGGGGAGAGCCTCCCTGGCTGAAGCCTGGAATCCCTACCTTAGAGTTACTCCTGGAGTGTCTGAGAATCTGTCCCTGCAGCCTGGGGGGGTTGGGGGGTAGGGGTGGCCCCAAAGGTGCATTCAGGAATCCAGGGTAAGGGTCTGAGCCAGGGTACAGCAGCCACAGC
>NW_007730257.1:121212-122257 GCF_000696425.1 Galeopterus variegatus | reverse complement strand
CCCCAAAGGTGCATTCAGGAATCCAGGGTAAGGGTCTGAGCCAGGGTACAGCAGCCACAGCAGCCACAACTTCTGTGGAAGCAGCGGGAAGCAGGCAACAGACAGAGGCTTCAGGATTCAAGTTTGAGGCCTCTCCTGCTACAGATTCACTGGGCAAGTTGCTTCTCATTTTGGAAACCTCAGTTTCCACCTATAAAATTGCAGGGGTGACAGCAGCCCCACCCACCTAACAGGGACATTGAGAACAGCTAGACCAAGGGGCAGGACGTGCTCTGTGAGCGTGGAGCATCCTGGGGTAGGGGCACGGCTACATGTGGTGGTGCTGAGATGGGGAGGAACCACCGAGCTTGTCCCTCCGGGCTTGGAGAAGGGCAGCTGTGGTCAGTGAGCTGTAAGTGCTCACTATCCAGGCTGGGGTGGCACAGCCAGATGGGGGGATGTGGAAGGTCAGAACACTGACCCCACCCTCGTCATCCATCCCCAGGAGACCCCAGAGGACGCTAAGTGGCACTTAGTCCCCTTCACTACCCCAGCTTCACAGCTGATCATCTGAAGTCCTTGGAAGCATGGTGGGGACAGCGGCCACCAGATGGGCACTGGACACAGAAGAGTGTGAAGGAAGGGATTGGAGAAACATGATTGCATGCCCCCCTCTGCCTCCTGGGGTGAGGAGCTGGTCTGGGAAAACCGTGATCCTGGATCATCCAAACCATCCGTGCTATTCTTTGAATGGGCCAAGAAAATACTTCTGCCTCAGGGCCTTTGCACTTTCTGTTCCCTCTGCCTGGGACTTTCTCCCCTTGATAGTCACATGTTTCTCCCTGCCCCCACTTCTCTCTCCATAGTCCTTGTTTAAGGACACCCACCCTGATCATTCTATCTAAAGTAGCGCCGCCTACCCCCGCACCCCCTTTCCTGTTTTATTGTCTTCATAGCACATATCGCCACCCAACTCTATATTACATGCATGTATCTGCTGTTCCTGCCCACTGGAAATTAGTTGCATGAGAGCTCAGACATTGCTTTGCTCTGCTCCCTGCTCTAT
>NW_007730257.1:117555-120617 GCF_000696425.1 Galeopterus variegatus | reverse complement strand
GCCCACTGGAAATTAGTTGCATGAGAGCTCAGACATTGCTTTGCTCTGCTCCCTGCTCTATTCTAGTGCTTCAGAACATGGCCTGGCCCCTGGACTTGGGCCTAGGGACTCTGGACCCCTTTCAGCAACCTTGCAGGAAAGGAAACAGTGTCTGAAAGGGGAAGTAAACTGTATTAAGAAAATAACTAGCATTCAGAAAGGGGAGGCCTAATGGTGCTATTAGGATGTTACAAGTGGCGTGTTTACATCATTGTGACCCACAGTACCCCTCCCATCACCACCGTGAAGTGCTCTGTCCCTCTGGGACTCTGACGTCTCCTCTGTAGGAGGAGCAGTGTGGGGTCTCTGAGACATTAGTGCTAATCTCTGCTCTCCCACTTGCTTATTCTGGAGCCTACAGGAAGTTGCTTGACCTCTCTGGGCTGCAATTTCCCCTAGGAGGTGGGGAGGCCCTGCAAGCATTCTGGTGTGGCTGGGGAGTGGGCAGGTGAGACTGGTGGGCTCAGCAGATCCCTCAGTTGGTCAAGCTTTCAGAGACACTAAGTGTGTGCTGTGTGTGCCTGACTGTGTGCACACATGTGTGTATGCTAAAGTGCACGCTGGCCTGCGTCTCAGCACAGAGCTCTGCCCTCCAGACATCATGGGACATGGCATGGGGTTGGGGAGGAAAAGCTACCAGAAGCTTCCTTGAAGGAAGACAGATGTGGGTTGGGGGGTGATCAACACAGAGACGGAGGTCAGGCCAGGTCAAGAGGTGAGAGAGAGGTGCTTCAGAGGTGAGACTGGGGTGGAAGTGAAAGCCTGCACCCACCTCAGACACACTTGACACAAAGGGGGAGAGGCTCACACCCATCAGACTGACCCAGGAATGTACGTGCACACACACACCCACACATGAACACACAGGCTGGCACATGCCCGCCCCTCCAGCCCCACACCAGCTGCCCATAACAGTTCTTTGTTCTGAACCTCACCGCCACTCTGCTTCCCAGCTCACACTGCACACTCGACTAAGTGCTGCCTTCCTGCCTTCTGGCTTGGGCTCTGCCTTGGGCTTCAGAAAGCATCTGGGGCCAGTCCTAGGACCCTCTCCCTTGCTGCCATCTCCTTATAGAAGGGGCTTCTCCTTGTCTTCTCTGGCTCATGGTGGAGCATTATGGGTTAAATTGTGTCCCTCCCCGAGTTCATATGTTGAAGTCCTAACCCCCAGGACCTCAGAATGTGACAGGGTCTTTAAGGGGGTAATTAAGTTAAAATGAGACTGTGAGGGTGAACCCTAATCCAAAACGACTGCTGTCCTTATAAGGGGAGATTAGGACACAGACACATGTGGAGGGAGGATGACATGAAGACACAGGAACAAATGGCCCTCACCAGGAACAACCCTGCTGGCGCCTTGATCTCAGACTATCAGCCTGCAGACCTGGGAGAAAGTTAATTTCTGTGGTTTAAGCACCCAGCCTGTGGTACCTCGTTCTGGTGGCCCTAGCAAACTAATACATGCGGATTGGCTATTTCTGCCCCTCACAGCCTCAGTTTCCCCAGTAAGATGTAGAGACACCATACATCGGAGATGAAGACAGGCTGGGATCATCCAGCATTTGTACATTGGGATAATGATGGTGACTAAGGTGTGCCCAGCTCTTCCCGGCAAACCTGGTCCCGGCCGGATGATGCCTAGCAAGCGACCCTTCCTATGTGAGCTGGAACAGCTCTATCCTCCCCACAACTGAAAGCGACAAAGGGATGAATAGAGGCTTCACTGGCCCTACAGGAGAGCATCCGACCCATCAGGACCTGAGAGAAAGCTTGCACGTGGCATGGGGTGTGGGGTCCCCTCATCCTTCCATGCTCAGCTCAGGCATTGCTTCCTCCCTGAAGCCTTCTCTGATACCTCTGACTGCCACCACCCTAGGCAGACAGCTCCTCTTCCTCTCTGCTACTGCTTTGCTCTGTCCAGCTCCGGCCACAACGGATCCAGAGACAGCCCTAGAGCGAGTGAGAACAAATGATCGAGGAACAGTCCCAGTAGTCACTTCTATGATTGTTCTCCTGGGGCCACGGGACACAGGCTCCTGTACACCTTTGCCTGTGCAGAGGTCTCTCAAGCCACTTCCACCACCAAAAGGCTCATACTTGTGGTTTTTATACCTTTGCTTTTCCAGCTGGACTGGGATATGGCAGACACGGGGGCTGAGCAGCTTTGTTTAGTACAAGGTGTGGCACAGAGTGTGTGCTTATCAATTGTCGGTTCTACCCCTTTATGAGGCTGGCAGTACCTGCTCAGGGCCAGTGGCAGGATAGAGCCCCCTCTCTTTTCATCTCGGGCTGGCTCTAGTTGTCTGGGAGCACAGCAGGGGCCCCCTGGCCACCCCCAGACAACCTTCTCCCCAGGGGCAGAGGCCAGCCACCCCTCACCTTATTGAGTGCATATGTGAATCTTTGTGCCAGGCAGGCTGGGGGTGGGGGCGCCTCTGGCCATCTCCTTGCTTCTAATCAAGATCAGATGCCTCCCGCTTCTACTTCTAATTGTCCCCAAATTAAAACTAATCGCTTGCAAATCAGAAAAAAAAAATTGTCGTTAGCCTTGGTGAGTTTGAGGCTGAGGGGCACAGCAGGGCATGCCAGCAGGGCTCGAGGGCACTGGGCCGCACTGGCAGGGGGCTTGGCATGCTCACCTGAGAGTGTGTGTGTGTGTGTGTGTGTGTGTGCACATATGCAGGCCACACCAGATGTCAGTGTTTGGGGATCCTTCAGCACTTGCTCCTGAACTTGCCTAAATATAAGCATTAGCTGGAGCAAACAAACCAGTAGCAAGCAATGCCTTAGGACATACCCAGCCTTAGACAACCAGAATTTCCAGAGTAGAGACCTGTAATCTGTGTGTTTATCAAGCATCCCAGGTGTTGTAATTTATGCAGAAGTTTGGAGAACAGAGCTAAGTCAGAAGGGGTGATGAAGGTGCAGAGAAGCTGTGACTTGCACAGCATAATGTCGGCAATGCTGACAGTTAATAATGACAAGTGTCCAGAGCCTAGACTTGTGCCAGGCCCATACAGGTG
>NW_007730257.1:110148-117149 GCF_000696425.1 Galeopterus variegatus | reverse complement strand
GAATTTCCAGAGTAGAGACCTGTAATCTGTGTGTTTATCAAGCATCCCAGGTGTTGTAATTCATGCAGAAGTTTGGAGAACAGAGCTAAGTCAGAAGGGGTGATGAAGGTGCAGAGAAGCTGTGACTTGCACAGCATAATGTCGGCACTGCTGACAGTTAATAATGACAAGTGTCCAGAGCCTAGACTTGTGCCAGGCCCATACAGGTGCCAAGTAAGTCTTCTTGTCGAATCTATGGATGGATGGATGGATGGATGAATGACAGGGAGCCAGAGGCATGGTTAATGCAGATGGTGAGGATCACAGAGGACACGTGGTCCATGATCAAGAAGCCAGGGATGGGCTGTGCTCAGAGGCCCCTCCCCAACCCAGACCTTGAAGACCACAGGAGCAGTGTGACCTAAGGGAATGGGACAGACTGGCCCTGGGGAAACACCTCTGACCCAGGAGAGCCTCAGTGGAGGAAGCTGACACCTGGGGTGCATAGAAGAGGGCTCTGAACTGGGAGGAGGAACGCCTGGGCTCCAGTCCTGCTCTTCCTTGGCTGATGGGTGGGTCTGACCTAACTTGTCATTTCTGCTCACTAGGGCCCTATTTCCCCATAGGGAAATAGGGAATTATTAACCAATGATATTGAATAGCTACTGTGGAGCAGAGTGCCACTGTGGGAAAAACCTAGGTTTTTAAAAAATTAGTGATACTCAGTGTTAGCAAAAGTTTAAAGACATGGGGCATTCACCTGCTCCACTGTTGGAGGGTAAACTGGGCAAGGCTTCTAGAAAGCAATTTCAAAATATGTTTTAAAGGCCTTAAAACCGTTCACGCTCACTGACCCAGTAAGTCCCCCTTTGGGAATCTAATAAGTAGAAACCTGCTTGATTTACACAGAGAGATGTTCACTGTAATGTTATATTTATTAGTGAAAAATTAGAAACAACCTAAACATCCAAAAGCAGGATCAGGTCAAAAAAAATACAAATGCATAAGAATGGATATATGCAGATATTACAGATCAAGTTTTTTAAAGAAATAAGCTCAGATGGGAAAATGTGCACAAAATGGTATAAACTGACTAAGCAGGGTTTAAAACTGGTTCTATGGCATGATAACAATTTTATATAAAAAGATGTAGACACTGGGAGGAAATGCATCAAAATCCTAATGGTGGTTATCTCTGGGGGGTGGGGATTATGGGTGATTGTTAGCTTTTACTTTATGTTTTTATGTGTTTTCCAGTTGTGTGCAGTGAACATGTATTGCTTGCAAAATTAGAAAGAAAACAATAAATGCCATTAAAAATGAAGGAAAGTGTTTGAAGCTGTTCCAAGAACTAAAAACAAAAAGAAAATTAAAAAGAAAAAGAAAGGAAGAAAGAATTTGTGCCACTTTGGAGTCACACAAACTCACATTCCATTCCCAGCTCTGACACTTCCTAGCTGTGTGACTTTGGGCAAGTTATTAACCTCTCTGAGCCTCGACTTCCACACTGTAAAATGGAGATCATAAAACCTATTTCATAGAGTTGTCATGATTCAATAAGTAAATTTCTTTGTGTAGTTCCTGGTACAGAGTTGGTGCACAGTGTTCATTTGTTCATTCGTTAATTAATTCATTCAACATGTATTGGTTATTTAGTCTGAGAGGTGGGAAGTGCTGACCTGTTTATCTCCAGCACTGGGTACACTGTCTGGCTCTTGGCAGGTCCTCTGTCAACATCTGTTAAATTAAACAGGACAAGTACAGAGATGACAGGCACTCAAGGCAGTGTCCCAAGGGCCTTGAAAGAGGCACTAAGTCTGGAAGGAGTACCAGCTGTTGAGGGCCCTAGAATCCAGCCCAGGAAGCTCTGTCACTGACCTGCCATGTGATTTTGGGCAGGTCCCCTCCCCTCTTTGGGCCTTGGCTTCCTCGTCTGGGAAAAGAGGATAGTCCGTGCCCTGCGTGCCACATGGGTGACCTAGGGGTGGGTAGGGGCTATGTCTGCCGAGAGTCCTGGTGGGTTCTGGATCAGGCAGGAGTCAGCTGGATAAAGGGGAGATGATAGTTGGGCCTGATGGGCCCTGAACAGTGCCTGCTGCTACCCACCAGGACAGGGGCTCTATGTACTGTTGAAAAATTTGTGCCTGGAGCAAAGATGACCAGGTGGTTCAGGGAGCAAGCAGGGGCTAAAACCCAGCCCCAGCTCTGCTCACCACGCCTGGTGCCTAGTATGGGGCTCCTTTTGGATTTTTCTAAGTTGCACAAAGATGCCGTATATTCTGGTCCATGTAGGCATGTTCCTATCCAAGGCTGGAGCTATAGTAAACCATACTGGGCCAGAGGGGAGAGGAGAAGGAGCCCAGCACAGAGGCAGAGCATGGCACCTCCCTGCTGTCTGGAGCCTAAGATAGGTGTCCACCCCATCCCTAGCCCTATGGCACCTCCCTTCTCCACTCTGCTATGCCCCTTTCCAAAGGAGCTCAAACCATCTCCGCCATGAAGCTGCAGTCCTGGTCTCTAGGACCAGCCCTGGGGCTTATCCAGGGCAGGGCTGTGTCTCTCCTGGCAACCTGGAGGCTCCCCTTTTCTCAGACCCCTGTGTCCCCAACATTGAGGACTCCTGTGTGTCTGCAGTGCAGTCTGGGCTGGGAGCAGCAGGAGCCCCAGGGCAAGGACCTGCAGTAGTGAGTGTGTAATAGCTGACTCCACGCTTGTGGTCACTGAAGCCTCCAGCAGCCCCCAGCCCCCAGATGGCTCTTGCTCCCCTCCCTGGCAGGCTGTAAATCCTGGACAGGCAGTTTCTCAGCACTGTCACCCACCCCACCCCCACGCCTGGCTGGAACCCAAAATCTGGATAAGTCAGCTGAGAGGAGGGGCCAGCAGGAGGGGTGCCCCTCCCCCACTTTGCCCTAAATCCTCTCCCAGGAGACCTCCTGCCTGCTTGCTCTCAACAGTGTTGGCTTCCTGCCATCTGCCTGGGAACTCCCCATCTTTTAGCTGAAGGGATGTCAGGGTCCCTCCCCTACATTTTACAGCTGCAGAAACAGGGTCAGGAAGGTTCAGATCAGACTGGCTGTGCCATTTATTAGCTGCCTGACTGTGGGCAAGTGGTTTAGCGTCCCTCCACCTCCATAAAATGCAGCGAAAACAGCACCCCTTTCTCGAGGTTGATTTGACAACAAAATGCCTATGATGTAAGATTACCTGCAAAATGTTTCAACCATACGTGGCACACAGCTAGCACTCTTTAAATATTAGCGATTATTTGAGTGTTATTTTCATCATCATTAAACAGATCCCCACACAGCCCTGAGTCAGGGCCCAGGGATCTTCCAAGGCCCGGCGACTGACTTCCCTCTTTTCTATGTGTGAACTGAAACCCCAATCCTCTTGTGCTTTGACGGTGGATGCCTTGCCTGCCTCTAAGGGCAGAGATCCTGCTGTTTTCTTTATCCCTGGCTCCTAGCACAAAGCCTTGCATGTGGTCTGTGCTGAATAGAGGGTGGTAAAATGAATGAATGAAAGAGTGGGTGTCATGGCCCCTGGAGGTTGTGCCTGCTAACACATGCACACACACATGCATACACACACACACGCACGCGTGCGCGCACACACACACACACACACACACACACACACACACACACACACACACACACACACACACACACACACACACACACACACACACACAGGGTCTGTGCCAGTCTTCCCCCTGCAGGTACCCCTGCCGTACCCCCCATCCTAAGACATGTATCCTAAACTGATCACTCCTTTTGCTCCCTCAGCCTAAAACCCCCCACCAGACCAGACACTGCTGCTCAGCTGTGACTCTGTCATCTTTGAGAATCAGGAAGGAAATAAGAGAGACCTAGGCAGAGGAATGCAGAAGGGGAAGGACTAAATATTGCCTAAATAAAAGAATGGGCCAAGCTCAGCTAACTTAGGGCCGAGGACTACTTCCCAAAAGCCTACAGGAGAGCCAAGTTACTAGAAGGACAGGCAGCCATAGGACCCCAAGAAGCTGCTGCCAGGATAGCCTCTGCATGTTAGAATTGGCCATATTGCTCCTGGGGAAACCAAGGCCAGGGAAGGTAGACTTAAAGTATATGCAAGGTAGTATCAGAGACCTACTGAAAACTGGGGCTCTTGCTTCCCACTGCCCTGCTACTCCTGGGGGCACCTCCCTGCTGGCCTCTGGAGCCCCATCACCGGATGGGAAGCAATCCCAAGGGGAGACCAAGGTAAGGTTCCCTGGTCCTGGGAGACTGGCTATTCCAGGGTCCCTCCTTCTCCCTCCAGCCTTTGCCCATGTGGGATCATGTAAGCTACACAGGGCACTGAGGGGCAGGGCCTTGGGGCTGTGACAGAGAAGGAGGGTAAGAAGGGTTACCCTGGCATGGGGTGGTGTGGATCTCTTGGGGACAGGGCCTACAGGATGTGCAACTCAGGCTGGTGGGGTCTCCAGGAAGAAGGGTCCTGGAGATGGAGGACCAGTTATTGGGAGGGAAGGGTCCGTGAAGAGGAGGGGTGTCAGC
Source organism: Galeopterus variegatus (assembly GCF_000696425.1). Taxonomy (NCBI): domain Eukaryota; kingdom Metazoa; phylum Chordata; class Mammalia; order Dermoptera; family Cynocephalidae; genus Galeopterus; species Galeopterus variegatus. Next base: position 112,632 of record NW_007730257.1, on the reverse strand, counting down.
TGTGGGGACAAAAGCCCTGTCCCTTCCAAATGCAGTGACCTGGGCCCTCCCCAGTACCTGCCCTGTGAGTCTGCCCTGTGAGCTGTGAGCATGCCTCTTTGCTAGTCTCTCTGCAGCTGTGATCTCAGGACCAGGACCAGAGGCTCCAACAGGCTTGGGAAGAAAAGAAGGTTTGTATTTCCAGCGTCCTCACCCTCAGGAACAGCTCTTTTATTTCTGAAAGTCTAGAGAGACTCCATCCTTACTCTGCCCCCAGCAATACCTTCAAGGGCCAGTCCTTGGCCTTAGACCTCAGTTGGCCCACCTGTAATGGGCTCTGATGTGAGGTCCCTTTTGTGATGGAAAGAGCTGGGTGGGGGACTCAGGGGCAGAGGAATAGGGGTCAGGGTGTTCATTTGTCACCAGGTCTGGAGTGGGCCACTTGTTGTGGAGCTAGAGACAAAAAACCACAAATAATAACAAAAAATACACAAACTGGAATAGCCGCTTGTTCCTAGCAGACTCCCCACCCCCCCTCTGCCCCCTGAGCAACCCAGGCTGCACGAAACTGAGGGCTCCGTGCTCCAGCCAGCACCATGGGAACCCCCACCTTCACTCCGCCAACACTGTAGGCTCCTCTGGGGCCCAACTTCTTAGATTTCAGTGTGACCTGAGTCAATCGAGGAATAGGGCAATGAAGCCACATGATGTGCTCATGGAAGGGCCATTTTGTTTGGGAACGACGGTCTGCCTTTGCCAGTCCAGTCTTCAGCCAAGCAAATGGCAGGGCTGCAGGGCAGGGTAGAGCAGGCAGCAGCAAAGAGGACAAGCTCCAAAGGAGCAGGCCCGAGGGAGGGGGTCCGGGCCCACCCCCGCAGTCACATCAGAGACTAGACAGAGACAAAGACTGCAGGGAGAGAGAGAGGGAGGAAAACCCCACTCTGGGGGTGGCCAGCCAGTCAGCACATGGTGAGGCAGTGGAGGTAGCAGAGGGCAGGAGGTGGGGGTGAGGGGACCTGGGTAAGCCCCAAACGCCCTGGCCTGGGGGCTGAGTGCTGCAGCAGGAGTGACGCGGGGGAGGGGTGCGGGGGGGAGGGGGCCGCTCTCTGAGTTACACTAAATGACTAATGTGCATTATCCTAATTATAGCGGAGCAAGCTGAGCCTTCCCACTGGCGCAGCCGCCTGCATCTCCTAATAAACAATTAGCCACAAACAATGGAAAAATAAAGAGAGAGAGAGAGAGAGAGAGAGAGAGAGCACAACCTGCCTGCAGTGGATGGGTATAGAAAGACTCTGGGGAGAGCTGGGGAGGGCATCCCCCCCCCATTTAACCCTGGGTAGAGGTAAGGCCTGCAGCTAACAGCAGGGCCCTAGAGGTCCAGCTAACATTTAGAGGCTGCCTTTGGAGTGGCAGGCACTGGGCTGAGTGTGTCATCTGTCCCCCCAACAATAACCCCCTGGAAATAACCCTGGGGAAATAGCATCTCTGTTTTTGACAATAAAGGAACCAAAGCTCAGAGAGGCTGAGAGGCTTGCCCTAGGACACACAGCTGGGGTTAGGCCCCATTGGCCCTACTGATTTCCCTGGCCCTGGGCTTGTTTTGTGGGAGCACTGGAGGCTGGAAGTTGGGGGCTAGGTGCATAGATCACCTGAACCGTGTTCCTAGACCTGAGCTGGAGGCGCAGATGGTTACGAAGAGAGGCTTTCTCACTGGTCTACCACACACTCATGCGTGAATGTTCTCTGATGTTTTGACAGCAGACTTCTGATCCCCAATTTAACTGACGCCTGGAGAGGGGAAGATATTTGTTCAAGGTGCCAAAGGTTCAGTGTAGTTTGGAACTCAGACTCCTACCTCTGGGTGGGGGCTCTGCCACAGCTGGGCATGCAGGCCCAGCCTCTGCTCAGGGAATTTCCAGCTGGGGAGGAGAGACTGGGACAGTCACTAACCAGCAGATACATTCCAAGCCAGTGTGGCTACCTGCACCTGGAGGAGGAGCCTGCCTTCGTCAGCCCCTAATTGTCCGCTCTGTGCTTTGAGACTAAGCTTTCCTTTACTCAATCACAATCTCTCCACTTTCTTAGTGTCTTCAGTGGCCCTGACTCTGGGCCAGGTCACATGAAATTTTGAAAATTGGTGCTTTGGAAAGAGACTCTCCTTCTTGAGCTGGCCCCCAGGCTGGAGGTGTGTGTGCATTGGGAGTGGGACAAACTCATTGGGAATGGGAGACTAGAGCACTGCCCCCTGCAAGGGGTGACTGGGGCCTCAGTTTACCACCTGCAGAATGCAGTCAAATGCTCTCCCACTGAACTATACCCCCTCACCTGTAAAATGAGTAGGGTGATTACAGGTTTAACAGTGAAAGACCCTCAGTCCTGGGCAAATCAGGACAATTGTCACACTAAGAACAAGACAAACCATCTCTTTCCTCTCTGCTCCACAGGGTGGTGACAGTGCCTAAAAAAAGAGAACTAGAAAGTGTGCGGGGGGGGGGGGGGGGG
>NW_007730257.1:81782-109837 GCF_000696425.1 Galeopterus variegatus | reverse complement strand
TGACTGAGGCCCGGGCCAGCATCCCATGTCAGGGGTGGGGGATGGGAGCCCCTGAGGGATGGGGCCTGCCTGCATGGTGGGGAGAGACTCAGAGGTTAAGAGTCAGCAACTTGGCTTCAAGCCATTTAATCTTTGAGTCTCAACTTCCCCATCTATAAAATGGGGGGAACAAAACATATCCATAAACGGTTGTTGGGAAGATTAAATATAAGCACCCATGCAGGGTGTCCCTCACAGACTGGCTCACATGTGACCCTCTCCCCCAGCTGCCTCGCCTCTCCATGGAGCCCTCCCTGATTGGCTCTGCCCTGCTGTAACCACCCCTCAAAGCCTAGGCCCTGTTATACCTGGGTTCTCGTGGCCCCACATTGATTGGTGAAGTCATCTAGCTGATGCATTTCTAACTCAGTGCTGGAAAGGGGCCTTCAAGACTCTGGTTCGAATCATCCCCTTTACAGATGAGAAGACTAACGTCTGGAGGAGAAAACCCTGCCCAAGCTCTCACTGCTCCCTCCTTCCCCATCCACCACTAACTGCAGCCCATCGCTCTTCCCTGCGGGATGCTTACCTTCCTGCTCCCCGGCTTTACCTGCCCCTACCTGCTCTTGAGTCCTCTCCTCCCACTCCCCAACTCACACCCCCAGGTCTGGGCCTCTGCAGCCATACTCTCTGCCTCTGTGCATTTGCACATGCTGTTCCTTCTGTCTGCGGAGCTGTTCCCCACACGATCTGCTGGGTAGGTGTCACTTGTCTTTTGACTTCTCCCAGGTACCAGCTCCTCTATGAAGCCCTCCTTGACTGCCCCCCAAGGCTGGGTTACGCACTGGCTTCTGAGCTGCTCGCATCCATCATTCTGTACTTTTCTCTGCATTGCAGCTGTTGCTTTGCACGTTCTGCTTTCTCTTCCACAGTAGCCTTGCTGAGGGCAGGTTCCAAGCCTTTCAGCAGCAGCCTGACTGCTAGTACAGTTCCAAGGCTTGTAACTGACTTTCAATAAAGATATTCAACAAATAAATATTTATTCAGCTCCTTCTCTGTACAAGACCCTGCTGGGAACTGCTGGGTAGACAAAGATAAAGAAGGTAGTTTTTGCCCTTAAGGAATTTGCCAGCTAACAGGGAGACCAGACAAGTACATAAATAACCATGCTAAAAGGTAGGAAGTGCTGCGAGGCTTCAGAGAAGTGCAGAGCTCCCCGGGTGTGCTGAGAAGAGCCAGATGCTTACACAGGAATCGCTTTCAGGAGAGGAATCACTGCAGTAGTTACCTGAAGAATGGGTGAAAATTGAAAAACTGACTGGGTGCAGTTGAGAGCGGGGTGGCAGACGGGGGCATTGCAGGTGGAGAGGGCAGGGTGGGAATGGGGGCCAGTGATTAGAGGCAGGTTTGGACTGAGCAGCGTGTGGCAGGGAAAGCAGAGACATGAGACTGGACAGGCAGGTTGGCACCAGGAGGGCTAAAGAATCTGTGGATTTTATCCCACGGGTTCTCAAACTGTCTTCCTCAGAGCCCTGGGGCTCTGTGGACGGGTCCTAGGTCCCAGGGGCAGCTTTTGTTGTCAGGATTTTCACATAATCTGTTACATGAATAATAGGCCCTATACCTTTAAAAGTTTGACCATCATGCCATGGGCAATGGGGAGCCACTAGGGTTCGTGAGCAGGGGAGTGACATCATAAGGTGGTGCTGCCTGACCCCACACACTCACAGACCACATACACTCAGACAGCAGGCCAAAGGCAGGGAGACAGACGAAGCTCCTGCTCCAAGGGCTGATGCATAGTTCGAGAAGCAAGAGCTGGAATTAATTTCCTGAGCTTATGTTATCTCAACAGTCTGTCAGGTAGGCTGGCCCAGACGGGGAGGAAAGAGCTCCCTGCCCTGGGCTCTGCTCCTGGTATCCTGAAGTAAAGGAGCAGAGACCCCTGGCAGGGCCCTCCCCTCTCTCCCGGTGGCCTTTTCTGCTCATAGTTGGATTCCTCTTCCTCCTGTGCCCCCTCTCGCTGCACTTCAGTCCATCTCATTCTGTTTCTTACATTCCTTGCTCCTCCTTGGGCCTTACCCAAGCTCCTACTATGAGGGTGCTGGGAGAGAAGAGGGGGAGTCTTTTCCTCCAGGCCGCATGCAGGAGTGAACACAGGGCCCTCCCTGGACACGCCCCAATCTCCATACCTAGAACATGCTTTCCTCACTAATGCTTAATGCAATTCACCCATCATTTAAAACAATTCTGAAATCTCACCTCCTCCAGGAAGCCTGTCCTGACTGCTGTAGAGCCGGGCTGGTCAAGAGATTTTTATCTCTCATACCACAGAGTCTGGGTTGAGAATGATTCAGGATCTGAGTCCAGACTCAAGGGAAGAAGAGAGCTATAACTGATTAATGATGTCTGTTGTGAGTGCTGGGTGGGAAATGGGACCTTCTATGTCATAATTTTATTGTCCTTATCCTCTCAACTCCAAGCATCAGTTGGGGTGTTCAACTAGACACTTTTGGGGTTCCCTATAGACCTCAGATTCTGAAGAGGCCACACAAGAGCAGATGATATCTCCTTCAATGCTAAGGCCACCTGCTCCCCTGTCTTTGCTAAAAAGATAATTCTTCTGTGGTCTGAAGAGCCCATGGCTGGGTCTTGTTGCCAAGTGCCTTCTGTCCTCATTGCTGAGAGGAAGAGACAAGAAGGCAGGCAACAGAGTCACATTCCCAACAGTTCAACTTGGGAGCAAGTGTTGGGAGGTCAAAGTTTTAACTTCTTGAGTGCAGATGTGCTAAACACCAATTCCATCCTCGGGTGCATAATTAACAACAATAACAAGATGACAACGCCTTTCACTGAAATGTTTCATGTGCCAAGTGCTTTATGTACTATACAGAAGGACGCTGCAGCTTAGCCATGTCCAAGATCACAGCTAACAGATGACCGATCTGGAATTCAAACCCAGCTCTCACTAGCACCAAAGCATCTGCAAGGTGTCCTGGGGAATTGTGACATAGTGATAAACATATATTTGGTCTTCCTCCATTCCTGACACAGAAGTCCTAAAACCCTTGGAATTTCTGAGTGATAGGGGTGAGAGGAGCATCTTTTGTTATTCAATAAGCCCCTTTCAACCATACCTGATTTTATGCTAATGAGGTGACTCTAGGAGTGTGCAGGCTGGTTGCCAGGGGAACCAACCTGTGATTAGAGTGTGGGAACTTTCAGCTTCACCCCCTGACCTCTGAAGAAGGGAGAGGGGGTGGGGATTGAGTTAATCACCAATGGCCAATGATTTAATCAATGCCTACATAGTGAAGCCTCCATAAACCCCCTAAACTATGCCGGTGGGGAGGGGGTGCACTGCACCTCAACTTCCCAGAGACAGAAGTCCTGCACTCTTCTGGACCCTTCCAGTCTTTGCCCTGTGTATTTCTTCATCTGGCTCTTCCTCTGTAATACCCTTTATCATATCCTGGTAATAGTAAGTAAACTGTTTCTCTGAGTTCTGTGAGCTGGAGAGCAGATTACCGAGGCTGAGGAAAGATTGTAGGAACCCTTGATTTGTAGCCAAGTTGGACAGAAGTGTGGGTACTCTGGGTACCCATTACTTGCTGTTGGTGTCCTCAGGGGAACAGTCTTGTGGGACTGAGTACTTAACCTGCGGGGTTTGTGCTTACTCCAGGCAGTGAGCATCAGAACTGAATCTAAGGTGCGAGACACCCATTTGGTGTCTGTAGAGAACTGATATGGGGAAAACCCCACACATTTGGTTGTGCATAGAGGAATAGGATTTTCCTTTAGGAAGAGATTTGTTGTCTCAGGAAGGTTAGGGGTCCTCCCCAAGACAACCATGGTCCCCCTCCTCCCCTTACACAAGCACCTGTCATCTTGCACCTGGCCGTGTCCTTGTCTGTCTCCCCTGTGGTCTGTGGGCCTCTCGAGGAAGTACACAGCGACTCCCATCTCTGTATCCACAGTCCCCAGCTGGCATATTGTTAGTTTTCCCTAAATACTGATTTAAGTGAACTAGTAGAATTTTGGGGGAGGCAGACTTGGAATTAAAAATGTGAGTAATTTCTCAGGGTCAGAGCTGCCCAGCAATAAGGGGGCTGCCTTGCAGGGTAGTGAGCTCCTCGTCCCCGGAAGGATCCTAACACCTGCAGGTGAGTGATCTGCAGCGGGGATGTTGTGCAGGGGTTTCTGCACAGGCAGAGGTTTGGCCTGGATGACCTCCCAACGGTGAGATTCTGTGAGGCTGCCACTCCTAGGGGGGCTGCCTGCCACTGGGAAGGTGGAGGAGAAAAGGAAGAGGCCAGAAGAGGAGGAGAGAGGGAGGAGGCGAGTGGGGATGCCAAGTGAGGAGAGGAGGCCCCTGTGTGCTGTCTTTCGGGCAGGGAGGGAAGATGGTATTGCAGCTGGAAAAAACCCAAACAGCCACATCTCTGCTCATTAGGGGAGGGCATGAGATCTGGGCTGGGATATTGTCACCAGTCCTAGGTGGTCCAGTCTCTCCCTCTTGCCAGGGGACCCAACCAGGCACTAAGGTCTGAGTATGAGACTGGTCTCATACCTCACCCGGCGCCCCTTTCCCAGGGACTGGGCTTCCCAGAAGTCCCCGAGGGCAAAGGAGAGGCAGAGCCGTGTGGCAGAACAAATCTAGAACTCTGAGCATGTGTGGGTCTCCTTCCAGTTCTGCCCAGCCCTTGTGGTGAGACTTGGGCGAGTCACTCCCCATCGCTGGGCCTCGGTTTCTATGCCTGTGACCTCTCAAGCCGCTTCCAGCTCTGACGCTTGGACTCCTCTCTTCCTGTGTGGTGGACTGGACCACTGGCCTCAATTCTTCACTGCCCCGTAATAGCAGGACACAGCCACACCCCTGCCATGGCCTTATGGTAGGTGGGTATACTTCCGCATCTCCTGATTTTGGGCTTGATCTTGGCACTTGCTTTATCTAATGAGATTTTAGCAAATGGGACACACACATGGTTGGATATGTGTTTGATAATTGGGCCTTTTCACCATGAGAAGAATACATCTCACGGGACGTCTGGTCCAAAGAGGAAGAGAGAAACATGGGGAGGCCGGGACCCCACCAGCTGCCTGGAGTCCAGCCAGCTGAGCCCAGCCTAGAATAGCCGGACCCCAGACACCTAGTAGACTCACGAGAAGTAACTGCTCATTGTTTTATGCCACGGGATTTTGGGGTGGTTTGTTACATGGCATTTTCATGGCAATGGCTGACTAATATATCTTCCTTCCCAGATGCATGGGATCCTGGTGCTGACAAGGGGCCTTTGAAGGTCATCTCTGCACTTCCTGTGCCACAGCTTACTAGAGCCACAGGGCAGCTCCCTGTCTGCTGGCAGACAGTCTGCTGTGATACTGGGGATCTATGGGGAGTCTGGCTCAACGGATCCTGCTCTAAATGGCCAGGGAAGGCCTTCTACAGGAGCTGGCTTAGAAGGGGCCGCCTGGCCTCCTGCCTGACCCCACCCATCCAGGTGAGAGTGCTGGGTTCACTTGATCCTCTTATTCCAAAAGGAAACACTTTTCCTGGGCCCAACTTTGAAGCGCCATGTGGTTCTGAAGCTGAACTGGGCCTCACTCATCACACGGTTCGTGCTCTGAAGGCCCCAAGTGCCTGTGTGACAGTTGGGACAAGAGATCTGAGTCCACTCACTTAGGACTTCATGGCTGATTACATAAGGAAATACAAGCAGCAGCCTTTAGGCAGCAGAGGACAGGCACATCCCTCTCAGTGCAGCCTACAAACCCACTGGCCCCTCTGGGATCACTCAGTTGTTCTGGACAGCTCTGGGCAGCTGGGATACAGGCATAGAGGTCTCCAGCTTGGGTTCTAGACTCAGATAAACCTGGCTTTGAATCCTCATCCCACCCGTTTCCTGCTGTGTGACCTTGAGCATGTTGCTTAACCTTGCTGAGCCTCAGCCACCTCTCCTTTAAAGTGCCAGCAACAGTAACAGCCACCTCATGGGGTAGTCGTGATGATGAAATGTGAATGCTTCACTAGGCGCCTGGCATAGAACAGGTGCTCAGTAATAAACATTAGCAATTGCCATTAATAACAGATCGTTCTCATTAGACTTCACCTTCCTCAAAATGCATTCATTCCTTTATTTGGTCCTACAAGAGCTTACTGTGTGCCAGGCAGGGCATAGAGAGGTCACAACTGGTCTCTGAAGGGGACAGACTCATGCTGAGGGTGCACCAAGCGGGGAGTGATCGATTCCACCTGGAAGTCTTGGCAGACCCCCCTCAGCTGGGAAAGTGAATAGGAGTTTGCCAGGAATAGCAAGGAGTGGGCAGGACATTTGGGGCTCAGTGCCTTCAGGCACTGATGGTCATCTGAGTTGGGGGGGCACGCCATGTGTGCACGAATTAGGAGAGAAGAAAGCGGAGAAGTGGGGGTGACACAGGAGAACGGGCAACACCAGGTCACAGGGGCCCTGGATGCCACTATGAGGAGCTGAGAGGATCTCATCCTACACACAGGCCACGGGAGCTGGAAACTATTAAAGATGGAGGGCCGCTGGTGACATGGTCAGATTTTCTGTGGAAAGAGCTCTCTTGGAGGGTGTCCTGCAAGGGACAGATGGGTACCAGGGTAAGCACTCAGGCTATGGTTGCCATGGTCCAGGGAAGAGATGTGGGGATGTGAGCGGGGCAGTGGCAGTGAAGGAGAGGACCCTTCCAGGGAAGCCCTTCTGAAGAGCAGATTCGAGGGCCCATCTGCCTGCGCTTGATCTTTGCTCCACACTGACTAGTGCTGTGTGGCCCTGGGCAAGTTACCACCCTTTCTGGGCCTGCAAATTGAAGACAGTACCAGTACTGCTGCTGTGAGGATTAAACCAGCCTTTACAACAATGCCTGGCACTCAGTAAGTGACAAATACTGCTGCTGTTATTTTAAAGCAGTGCAGTCAACTGGCCTCAAGGCCAGGTGGGAGAGGGAGGGGGTGGGGTGGCGGGTGCAGGATGACAGGATGATGGCCAGGTTTCCTGCTTTGGCCTCTGGGTGGAAGGAGGGAGCTCCATTGAGTGTGGCAGGGAGACAGGCAGGGCCCAGGCCTGGTGGTGAGGGGGCTGGAAATGAGGAGTCTGGCTGGTGACTGTAGTGAGGAATGTGTGGACCATCCAGAGGAGATGTGGAGGAGTGGCCAGCTGGAGCTCAGGGCACTGAGCATGGCTGAGAAGGCTGGTGGGAGAGGGAGGCGCCCAAGGGCACATCACTGAGGGTGGTGGGCACTGAAGAGGAGCCGCAATGAGGCTGAGAAGGCAGGGTTGGGGGCACAGGGATGCCCAGGGGAAAGAGTTGGCCAAAGGAGGACCACGCTGCTAACCACACCCAGGTAGGAGTGGCCCCTGCGGGAACCCCCAGCATCATAGCCTACATCACAGGTCCCTGTCTGCTGGATCCTTGTGTAGGAGCAGGCAGAGCACACATCCCTCTTCCCGTGGTACCTGGCATGGAGGGAAGGTTCATTAAACATGACCAGGAAAGCAACGCTCAGTTGAGCCTGAGTCATCAGCTGGCCTCCGTGGAGCACATTTGCACAGCCTGCTGGCCAGGAGAGCCATCTGGGCCTCAGTTCCCCCCCAATAATAAGAAGAGGTGGCTGAGCCAGCCCCTCCCTTGGGTCCCTTCCAGCCCTGACAGCCTCCCCCCCAGGGCTCTGAGTGGTCTGTGAGTCTGTCACCCTCTGGCCTCCTGCCCTAGGGGCCCTGAAAGCCACAGTTGGGAATCTGAGGTCACACACATCTGCAATAAAACATTGGCTTCTCCCCCAGGAGAAGACAACTGCGAAGTGAGGGTCTCTTATATGCATCACAATCCTGCACCTGACCCTTACCCATTCCACGTCTGTCAGCCTAGATGCAGTCACAAAGATGATTTGGCACCACGAGACTACCCCTGTCCCACATAAGCCAGGCCTAGGCTAGCAGGACAGAGCTTACAGGAAGGTGTCCCCAGGAGGCCATGCCACCGCCCGGCCCTGTGCAGCTGCCTCTGGTGTTTAACACCAGCAACACCAGGAAGATCTCCAGAGGGTGACTCACATCTCTCTCAGCAGTGACAGTTCACTTACTTCCATCCCACCCAGACCTGCTTCCCTATCTTCTGCCCTTGGTGTCAAAGATCCCGGTCACAAGACAAGTTAAGGAAGCTTGGCCAGCTCTGTTCATGGTGGACACCGGCCCTGCTGTGCTCTGCTCCTGATTCTCTTCTCTCTCCAACCTCCCCCAGAAACCACAGCTCCTTTCCCTTTGACCCCACTGCCCTGGGCGGTGCCCTCCCTCTGCCGGATTGGCTCCAGGAGGATGAAATCTGGGCTACAGCTTCCTCCTGGATCTTCCTGGTACCTGCTGGTCTCCCAATGTGACATCTCCCACCTGCTCTTACCTGTCAAGAATGGAGACAGAGAGGGAGTAGTTGATTTCCTAGGCATGGGGGAGAGAAAAGCCTCCTCCCTGTCCACCCCCACCACTCCAGGCTGGCACTTCAAATGTAAGAGCTATGGGGTCCTAGCGCAACCTAACTCTTCAGCCCCTGCAGTGCTAGTGATGGGTAAACTGAAGCCCAGCGATGTGAAGGAGCCTGCCCAACTCACACAGCTCACAGTGGACAGAGCTGTGAGTCAGCCTGGCCTCTGACCTGTGCTTGCCCAACACACTGCTGCCCCAATCCCCTCTGGCTAGGCCAGGCTGGGGGCAGTCTCGCCACAGTCCCACAGCCAGGGACACTAGAGCACCGCCAGGGCTGCGTCTCCCAGGGCCAGCTTCAAGGCTGCACTGTTGCTCCCCTCCTCGAATGGGAGGCCACGCAGAGGCAACTGGCTTCTCTCTGCAGACACCAATTTTTCTTCCTTCTTCCCTTTTTTTGGGAAGGTGGAGCCTGATGACCTGGGGAAGTGGTTTTCAAACCGTATTCCTTGGATCCCCTCAGGGGGCCATGACAGCAGGGCTCCTCTGGGGCCAGACCGCAGACCAAGTGCCTTGTGCAAACTGTAGGAGCCAAATGCTAGAGAGAGGAGCACTGCACCGTGAGTCCACGTGCTGGGTTCAGGTCCCTTTTCTTCCACTAACTTGGAGCGGTCCCCTCTCTGGAGGAGCCCTAACTGCTCATGTGTGGAATGAGTTAACCCTGGGGCAGCTGCAGGAATGACAGCTGTGAAGACCCTCTGGCCGTACAATGGGAGGGGTCACAAGGTTCAGGAAGGTCCCTGAGCCTGGGGCTTTCGGGTGGGGGTGGGAGAGGCAGCCTTGTAGTAGAGGGACTTCCTCCTCCCTCTTTTCTTCCCTCCAAGGCCCCAGAGGGGCCTGAGCCATTACAGAGAAGGGACTTCAAGTCAACAAAGACAAATTGGCTTAATTGACCTAAATTAGCAGCAGGGAGGGCCCAATGGCCCAGCTGCTGGTGCATTTAATCACTGTCACCCTGTGTGGTCAGGAACAGCCCCCCTCCCACAAGGCCATCAGGGTCATCTCCCTGTGAAAAGCCACCTCTCTGGAGTCCTCCATCAGCAGGAAGTAGGGCTGAGACTTTGGGGACAAAGACAGCCTCTGGCCAGAGGCCAGAGCTCCCTACGGAGCTGACAGCCTGGCCTGGGGGCCTGGGATTGGGGCAGTGTGAGTGCCATGGCTGCCCCTGGGAGAGGGACGGATTCATTGGGGTGACTTAGGTGGGCTGGCTGGCAGGCTGACCCTAGTACCTTCATGGAGATGCCGTCATCCGCTGGGTTTTCCAGAGGCTCACAGAAGGGAAGGCTCTGCCCAGGCTTCCGGGCCCACCCTGCTTCTGTCTCTCAGCTTCTCACTGCTTTCCTTGCTAGTGCTGGGTGAGGGTCAAACTGGGACCTCTTGAAAGCCTTTAGAGGGTTGCAAGCCACAGCCCTCCTGGCCTCTGACCATGCTTTCCCCCAGGATTCCTGTTGGTTGTTACTGGCAATATTCCGCATTACGAGCAGGCAGAAAGCCGTTCATCCAACCCCAATGCCCTGGTGGGGTTGCCTGCTCCCTGGTGGGGACAGCCCTTCTCTCCCACAGCAAACAGTGATAGAGTGCGCTGCGGTGTGCTGAGCCTAGGCCTAGGAGCTCTGGGCTCCAAGTGGCCTCATGGCCTCACCTCAGAGTTCCCCCTTCCAGCTCTATTCATCTTTTTCTTGTTGGGAATCTGTTCTACAGGGGCTGCTCTTGCATGCCCAGCCTAGGCCGTGTGAAAAGTGCCCTGACGCTCTGTGTACTTCGCAGTGCCATCCTGGGCCCCAGCTCTGCCAGGGCCACATTCTGACTCCTGTCCCTCCTGGCCCAAGGATCGGCCTGCCGTAGACCTGTCAGCCCTCCTCTGGCTTCTCCTGGCCACGCAGGCTCTCCTCCCTGTGACCATGTTCTACTTTGCCAGCTCCATAAATGCTCCACTGGTGATATCAATCCAGAGGTGATATGACACCTCAGGGCAGACCCCCAAGGGTGGAGCCGCTGCTAGGTTCACTGAGAGCACAACATTCTCTCTCTCTGTCTTTCTCTCACGACACACACACAATTCAACTTATAAACGAGCTGCTTCTCGAAGTTCAATGGAAATTGGTTATTAGAGCTTAGAAACACATCTCAATACATTTCCCTATAGAGACAATATCATCAGTAGTTATGAGCAGTACACAGTAGTAGTAGTGGCAGTTATTGGTAGTTTCACTTCCAGGCTAGCCCACGAAACAGATTTTACCTGTAACTTGTTCAGTACATATTTATTGAGCACCTGCTATGTGTGTAATGAGACTGGAAACCGGTTAGCGGTTCTAAGAGTGTTACTTTGAGTTCTGCGACCCGGAGCAGGGGACTAAGTGAAAGAGAGGAAGAGATAAGAAATGAAAAAAACTTCCTCTACAAATTATTTAAAAATAGGACAGTCCCATCCTCAACACTTTCCTACATTTCTCCTCCTTCCTAGGGCTCTGTCTTCTGGCCTCCAAGGCTGCCAAGTCCCCATACCCAACCAGGGCCCCCGATGTTGGGGTATCCTCTCTAGGCCTGTCCCAATGCCAGGAAGCTTTATAAAATGTAGGTCCGCAGCCATCCGACTTCAGAATGTCTGGGCTGGGTCCTGCAAAGGCGATTCTAGCCCTGCCCCCACCCTCTCTACCACGTTTGGGAAGCCTTGCTCTGGCAGTGAGTCTCCACTGTGGTTCTCCGTTAGAGCCACCTGGCAATCCCAGGCGGCAGCCCGTATTGGCGAGTTCACAAACTTTAGGGCTGAGACCCAGGCTTTGACATTTTTCAAAAACTTCTCTATGTGCAGCCAAGATTAAGGGCCACACCTGGGTTGTTCTATTTATCACAGAAGCGTTCCCTCTGCCTGCATCTACAGAATACCGAAATGCACGCCTGTCGCCCTACTCGCCCCTCCCCCTGTTGCTTGGTGGAAGCACCAGCAGCAGCCATTCCTTTTGCAAGTGTCATCAGTGAGGTTTTTATACCCTAAAAGCCCTGATGCAGAGGCCACCATCAGCCAGACCCACTGTGAAGGTGAGGACAGGATGCGCTCTAGCATGACGCCGCTGGCCACTTACCCCGGGGCAGGGGGTGGCTGAGAAACATCAGCGGGCGCTGGTGGGGGGTGTTCCTTAAGCAGGTTTCCAGGATGCTCCCTCATGTGAGTAATGCATCTTCCGTGCTCTGATTCTCCATACACCTCCCTGCTGTGAAGAAACCCCCATCTCTGTTTCTTCTAAAGAGACCCACTCTGGACAGCTCCAGGAACCCCACTGCCACTCCATCTTAAAAGTTTTATGCTTAAGGCTTACGAGGTTCCAAGTGGGTCCCTCCCTCTGTTTCTCCTTGGGACCCATGGCCATGCCTCTTCAGTGCCACTCATTTTTATCTGCCTGGACGTGGACAGGCTCCTGTGAGCTCTGGGATGGTGAGCACACATCTTGGGTCAAATGTCCGGAGGCTGGAGGCCAGAAGCTGCACCCTTCCAGCAGGCAAAGTCTGCAGCAGCGGCTGGACTGGGTGGCCTGCATCTCTTCTAGCAGGAGCGTCAAGAGTTCTGTAGGTCAACACCTCCCCACCCCAGGGAAACCCTAAACTGCTAGGCCAGGGCCAGTTCCCAGCCTGGGTCCTGCAGGCTTATGCTGAGGGTGGGCTCACATCCCCAGGTTGGTGGAAGGTAATTTCACATTTGTAACAATTATTCACTTAATAGGGTTCCAGTTAAATTGAAGAGGAAGCCTAGGACTATAGATGCGTTTGTTCTCCTCCTTCCTTCTTCTGCACATCAAAGGGAGTGCTGGAGGATGACAAACAGGCTTTATCTCAACTGCAACATCCCCGCCCCCCGCTGTCCTGGGGTTGGCCCTGCCTGCCCTGCCACCTCCCAGCTTCCCTGCCTGCTTTTCTAACGTGGGGCTGCACTCATCCTGCGGTCCCAAGGGGTGCAAAAACCGATTCTTCCCATGGGCTCCAACCCGCCCTGGGAAACAGTAGAGTCCTAGACAGAAAGGGTGCAGAGAGGTGATGTGACTGCCCCCCATCAGCAGCACCACCCGGACCCCCTGCAATGGCACAGTGGAAGAGACCCTAAGGAGGGATTAAGTGGAGCAAGGGCTTGCCAGTGGGCTCCTTGGGGGTGTCCCCAGGTCTGCCATGGGGTGACAGGGGAGGGTGGGACAGATGAGACCTCAGGGAGGCCCCTCCACTGGCACCCAACCAGCAACTCTGCTTTCATCTGTATGATATGTTATTGATACTATATGTAATGTTGCATTATGCATTTTTCTGGCTAAAAAATTTTAGAAAATCACTTATTTAGTCTAATCCTGCCACATCTCAGACAGGGAAACAGGCTCAGAGGGAGGAAGAGACCTGCTGAAGGCCACACCATCACTCTAGGGGCTGGGCTGCTAGGACTGAGGTCTCCTGGCCCGGGTCTCAGCCTCCAGTGGTAGGGAGATGGCGGAGCGCCATGGGCAGGAAGTGTGGCTATAGACATGGTGAATAGAGGCGTGGGTGGGCCAGGCCAGGGTCTCTTAGGAGGCACCTCCCTAGAGCTGGTGGGGCCTTCCTTCTTTGGCCTCACTGCTTCAGAAGGGCCTTTCCATGGCCCACACCAGAAAGAAGCCATGGTCGTGAGGTCATGATAGTGGCCACGGGTTGTGGCTGTTTTCATGTCCATGGGGTGCTGCCTCATTGCTGGCCCTGTGACTGGATGCCCCATCCCAAGGACAGCCAGGGCCGTGCTGGGGGCCCTGTCCCTAGGAGCTGCTCATAGGGGCCATGTCTGCAAAAGCTCAGATACCCAGTCAGTGTTTGGCACGCAGTAGGCAATCAGGAAAGCTTTGTAGAATCAATAGATGAATAAACGAATGAATGAATGAATGCTAGACTGAATCAATGAAAAAGATCTCAGCCTAGGACTCAGGACCTAAATTTCCGACCTGGGGTGCAGGAAATGAAGCTCTGTAAGGGAACTGGGGGCGGAGCAAGAAAAGACAGAATCAGAGGGGCTTCTGATCGCCCCCCAAGTCCTGGCCAAAGGGACTTCCTTGTCTGATGGGGCAGGCACAGCCTCTCCTAGGGAAGCCCCTAGTCTGATGAGGGAGGCACAGCTCATCCCTGGCAGAGTCTGCAGTCTGGTGGGGATTGGGGGAAGGGAAGGGGAGGATATTGCTGCTCTGAGGAGCTCCCTGTCTGGTGGGGGATTCAGCCCCAACTTGGGCAACCTCCTGTCTGAGGAAGGAGGTGAGGCTCTAAGGCAGAACTCCCCCTTCCTGGCTTTGGAGCAGAGAGGCCATGTGTCTGGATTCCGGGCAGGCGGGAAGAAGCTGGGAGCTGCGGCCAGGCAGGAGGAGAGCCATCGACATTCCTGTCAGGCAGCCAGTCTCTGAGTTATTATTATTTCTTTTTTTTTGGAGCTACTTAGAGCAATTTACAGAAATCATTTAGGGGCCGTTTAGGGAGAAGAGAAAAGATGAAGACTTTTAAAGGCAAGGCCTGGAGACGGTTTTATGCAGATCAGCTTTGCAGGGATATGGAGGAGAATCTGGATGCTGAGGGGTGTGGTGGGCGGAGGAGGAGCTGCAAGGCTCTGGTCCCACACCTCAGGGCTGGGAGACCCAGGGGGAATAGTCGGGGCCAAGGACAAGGGAGCAGTAGGGAGCGTGTGTTGGACAGAGGGCCGAGACACATGAGGAAGGAAGCCGGCACCAGTGGGAGTCAGTCACTCCATGCCTCAGTTTCCTCTTTTGTGACTGGGATTCCTGCATGAGTGAAGTTTATGGCACTGGGACCAGGCTGAAAGGATATGACACATCCTCTATAACATTGGGGGCTGGAGGAGGGGTCTTGGGACCTAGAATAGCAGAGTCAGATGGTTAGGGCCCCGGGGAGTGGAAGACACAGTCTCTGGAGCTAGAGACTCGCCGTCTCTGTGACCAGGGCAGTCACTTCCCCTCTCTAAGCCTCAGTTTCCTCATCCATATAATGGGATCATGATTGTTAATTTCACGGGTGAGGCTTGCACGTGATAAGGTGTGTGCAGCCATTATTAATCTGCCAAGGGCTCTACACTCGTTGGTCATGGTGGGGAATGGTGATGAACTTCAGGGGCAAGAATCTGACTTTCAAATACCCACTGCTCCAGCGCACACCCCAGACAGGAGAAATCTCTCTTTTAAGGCTGGACAAGAACATAACAGGACTTCTTTGGGCTGGGATTGGAGGCCTGAACTGGATGCCTGGGGAACGTAGGTCATATGTGTGTGCCCGCATGTGCATGTGTGGGTGATACAGGCGGGAGGGGATAGGGGTCCTAGGAGGGGAAAATAAGAAAACCAGGTGCACATTCAGCAAACCCTTCCTCACAGTTTACATTTCATGCTGTTCGTGATGTGATTATTAGAGATGGAATCTGCTTACTCCCTGTAAACAGTACGCCTGCTTGGACATGTCCCCCGGATATGGCTCCTGGGGAAGCCGGAGGTGGGGGCACCCACACGTGTGACCAAACAGCTTCCTCCAGCGATTGTTGTCCATGCTGCCCTCCCCAAACCCTGCCACACCCTTATGCAAAACCACTGAAGATGCAATAACAATCCCACTGGCCTGGGTGTCAAGGACCCGGGTCTTAGACCAGGCTTTACAACTCCTGACTGCTGTGTGAGCTGGGCTAAGATCCTTCCCCTCTCTGAACCTTAGTCTTCTCATCTTAAAAACAGGGATGGTTCCAGGTGAGAGGAGCCTGAAGCTCCCTTCTAGCTCCCCTGTCCCAAGTTTCTTTGACTTTAAGGATCTTGCCTCGCTGAGCGGCCCCTCTGTGCCACAGTCCAGGGAAGATTTCAGAGTGCAGGCCAGCCTGCAGTGCAGCTCCACAAGCACTGGCATGCCAGCAGCATGAGGCACCCTGGAAAAAGGTCCTCACTCATCTTTCTTCCCATTGGCTAGTACTAGCGACGATAGTAATCACAGTATCTCCTGCCTGTTTATTGATATCCAGGTGTGGGCTAGTACTTCACATTAGCTCATTGAATCCCCATGATCTAAGATGGAGGTGCTGTTTGCTATGACTAGCCCATGTTACAGATAAGAAGACTGAAACTTAGGGAACAAGTGATTCTTCTCTGAGTTGGTGGCAGAGCTAAGGTCACCTAACTCGTAGGCTGTACTCTTTCCAGCGCACTGCAGAAGTTGGGTGGACAAAGCTCTGGACAAAACAGTCCTGCTATGGTGCAGCTGGAGCTCAACTCGCCATTTCACATAGATTTTGGCAATGGTTGCTGCCAAGTGATAGGAAGCCACCATTGCGCCTCTCCAAAGTCCAGGAGAGGCTGGTCCCTGTTCTCCTGGTACCTCTGCCACTGTGGTACCGATTACACTGCACCGAAATTGTGTCCTTGTCCTCTATCAGCCAGTAACCATGTCTTCATTGCTGCACGCCTAGTGTTTGCCACCATGCTTGGTGTAGAGTAGGTGTTCAAAATCATGCACTGAATAAAACAATAGCTGCCATTTATTGAGCACTTACTATAAGCCAGCACTTACTAACAACGCTGTGAGGAGGGTACTCTTATTATCCCATTGTGTAACTGTGGAAAGGGAGCCACAGAGAAGTTAAGCAATTTTCCCAAGACCATGCAGCTAGGATATGGCAGATGAATGTGTTAATGAGTGAATGAGTATATAAAGGGATAAATTTGCCACCTCTGGTCTCCGTCACCCATTTAGCTACCCAATCTGTCTTCACAGTGGCTCCCTGGGTGAAAAAGGGTGAGAGGATGGAAAGGAGCAACCTCCATGATTTACTTATTCATCCCACAAATATGTACTGAGCATCGCCTCCATGCTGGGCACATATCCAGGCGTTGAAGAGACAACAGTGAACAAAACAGATGTGGCCCCTGCTTTGGGGGGCTTCCTATGAGCAAGGAGACGTATGTCATCCTATGAGCAAGCAGACACATAACCATGTCATATGTCAGGTGGAGGAAAATGGAGCAGGGAGAGGGGACAGAGTGAGGGTGGGCAGGGCTATTTAGATAGGGGTGGCCAGGGAGGGTCACTATGGTAAGATGCATTTGGTGGACACTTGAAGGAGGTAGGAAGGGTGAGTCATGCTTATCTGGGGGAAAAGGACAGGCAGAGGGGCAGCAAGTGCCAAGTCCTGAAGCTCATGCCTGGCATGTTGGGGACAGCAAAGAAGCCAGTGTGACTGGAGCCAAGCTAGTGAGAGGGAGGATTCAGACATAGGTAGTGTTGGGGAAAGGGACAGATCATGCCAGCCTTGTGAGCCACCATAAGGACTTCGGCTTTCACTCCCAGCCAGGTGTGGAGCTCTGAGTGGGAGGGTGACTTGATCTGACCTGCGGCTTACAGAATCTCCTGGCAGAGGGAGGCAGCTGGGAGCCACCCACCTCTGCCCTGGGAGCTGCAGCCTCTGAATGAATGGGAGTCACCATCGCCCGCATCAGTCATGCCAGGGCTGGGGAAGGGCTGAGCAGCGCTGAGCAGGGCAGGGGATTTCCAAGAAGGACTGCAAAAAGGAGAGTGGACTCGGCTCACCAGTCCCCAGAGCACCAACTCCAGGGCCCAGAAAACGCCTCTCTGGGGAGAACTTGGGAGGACCCTTGGGCAGCATCCAGTCCTATGCTGTGGGGTAAGGTGGCCACTGCCTGTGTGTGGCTGTGGAGCAGTTGAAATGTGGCTAGTTGGAGCTGAGATGTGCTTCTGGCAAGTGTAAAATGCACAAAGGATTTTGATTTTAATACAAAAGAAAAAAACCCCACAAAATATAATTTTTTATACTGATGACATGTGGAAATGACAATCTTTTGGGTGTATTGGTTAAAACAGACTATTAAAATGAGTTTTATCTGTTTCCTTCTGCTTTTCTCATGTGATAACTAGAAATATTTAACGTAGACATGTCGCTCTTGTTTATATTTCTATTTGACAGCACTGATCCAGCTCAGCAACTCCTATTTTGCAGACAGGAAAACTAAACTCAACCGGGAAGAAGGGGTTTGTCCCAGGGCACTCAGCTGGCTGAGAAACTGAACAGTGGAGAAGAAAACAGCAGAGGTAGAGGAAGAACATGCTGGGGAGCAGAAGGAAGGTGCCCTCTGGGTGAATCAGGCTTGCTTGAGGTGACTCCTAAGAGCTCCCTGGTACCAAGGATACGATGGCTGTAGCGACCTTTACTGAGCTCTGACTGTGACAGTTACCCCACCTTCAACAACCCTACAAGATGGGTAGTTTTTTCTTCATTGTTTGCAGATGAGGAAACTGAGACTGAAGAGTCTCATGCCCACTGTCACCTGGTCACCTGGCTAGGAGTGGAGGAGGTGGCTCTGGGATGAGGACCCTCAGGGTCCAAGCCTGTGTCATCTGGCTTTGAGTCAGAACCTCCCTATAACCCTAGATCTGATATTTGGCAATGGCGTGGGCTGCCTGCCCTGGTGGTGTGCAGACAGCCTTTATGCCCACCTTAGAGGCTGCCCTGGAGAGAAAGCAAATTTTGGGGAGCTGTAGACTTGCCAGCCAGGTACAACCTTGGCATTGCAGCAGGGGCCAGCTGCTGGACGCAGGAATGCCTCCTCCACCCCTGATGGGCTGCAGAAGCACTTGGGAATGTCAGGTGATGCCTGTGGCTGCTTTCCTGGGAAGGGAAGGAGGGAGGAAGGGAGGGAGGGAGATGGGCCCGCAGCTGGCCACTGCTGTTTTTAAAACAAGCAGCATGTTGCTAGGAGGCATCGAGGTTAAAAAAAAAAAAGACCCCAAGCAAAACCAAACCAAACAAAACAAGAAACCCAACCATCAGAAAACAGCTCTCCGGGAAGTCTTTGGCAATGTCTTAAATGGGCTTCCCAGCAGAGAGGCCTGGCTCTGGGCAAGAAAGGAAGGAAACAAACTGGCTTTTACTGAGCCCCTCCAGCAGGCACACAGTGTTCACTCTGGGCACTTCCATGCACACTGTGGGATCACATCCATGTGCAGCTTGGCCTGAGAGATAGAGGATGTTATTACTCCCATTCTGCAGATGGAGAAGCTGAGGCTCAAGGAGACAAGTTAGGCAAGTGCTCCTGGGTCACTCAGCTACACTGCAGCAGGGCAGGGATTTGAACCTATGTTTGTGTGACTCCAAAATCCACCAGTAGACTCTGACATGACTGGTTCCTGAGGCCTTCCTGGGACTCAAACGCTGACAGTAACCCCTGGGCAGATCTACCCCTTGGCCTCTGGCTGACTGTTAGATGAGGCATGAGGAGGGAAGACGGGCGGGCCTCCATTGAAAATACTGAGGGAGATTCTATGTCTCTCTCAGTTCTTCTACTTTGCCTCTTTCTCTGGGACTCCAGACTGGATGATAAAGACACTCCTGTACCAAGGGTGTCAGAACTGGCTGTGAGCCACAGGCAAGTGACTTATGCTGTCCAGTACTTGGCTGTTAAAATAATAAAGACGGTTCTGAATACTGAGCCTTCATGCTGCAGGCTCTGTACCTGCCACTCGCCATATGGTCTTACAGAGGTGGAAACCAGAGAGTAGAAAAGTCAAGTAAGGTTGCTGGTAAGTGACAGAGACAGCACTTACGCTCGGATCCATCTCTCTGGTTCTGAAAGTGGCCACGTAGCGGTACCTCCATGACTTCTCACGGTCATTTAACATCCCAAGACTCCCACTCCCAGATCAGCTGCTGCAACAGCTTCCTTCAACATTGCTTCAATCTGCAAATTGCCCCCTGACCAAGTATTTGTAGAGAATCTGCTTTGATCATGTCACTCGCTCACTCCATAACTTGCAATGGCTCCCCAGTGTTCCATGGAACATAGGGTCAAAGTTCTAAGAGGTCTTAAGGGATCATCCAGGTGGAGAACTATGAATCATGTTCCCAGCATTTAGCCTTGTATTCTGTACTCCTTTACAGGCAGCTTGGCTTTCCCCAGCCAGACTTTGGGAGCTAGCAGGCCAGCAGCCGTTTTTGCTCTGTGTTTCTGTCTTCCCCAGGGTTTCGTACACACAGTAGATCCTGTCTGATTAGTCTCCAGAAGAAGAATCCTTGAACCCGGTCAAGGGCTCCTGAAGTAACACCTCCTCCATGAAGCCTCCCCTGATCCCTCTAACAGTTATGAGATTTCTCCCTCTCCCTCCACAACGCTCTGTATCCCTACCAATGTGTCTATGACTCTGCATTTTATCACAATCTATGCAGACCTGGGGCATTTCCCTACGACACCACATTAGGAGCTCCTCATGGGACAGCCACTGTATTGCCTTCTTGTTTACACTCAACACAGTGCCCAGCATGGGCTAATAATATTAATAACAATAATACTGACAACCATTATTTTTGCACACTTATATGTGCCAGGCACCATTCTAAGTATCTGACGTGCAATAACTCATTTAATCATCACAACAACCCTATTCGTTGGGTACTTTTATAATCATTTGCAAATGAGAAAACTGAGGCACAGAGAGGTTAAGTAACGTGCCCCAAATCACACAGGAAGGGATGAAGCCTGGTAGTTTGGTTTCAGAGCTGAGAGCAGGAAAAGGGTGAGGGTGGAGGAGGAACGCTATAAAGGTCAGGACCAAAGCAACAGAACACAGTCCACTGCTGGCTCCAGGAGGATGATTCCTAGTGCCCAGCACAGCGTGTGGCACACACAGGTTGAGCCCCCAAATCCAAAAAGCTCCAAAATCTGAAACTTTTTGAGGACTAACATGACACTCAAAGGAAATCCTCATGGGATCATTTTGGATTTTGGATTTTCAGATTTGGGATGTTCAACCTAGTAAATACAATATTCTAAAATACAAAAAAATCCAAAATCTGAAACATTGCTGGTCTCCTTCAGATAAAAAATGCTCAACCTGCAGTAGCTGCTCAGTTAATAAGTACCAATTAAGATAACTAGATAGTTAAGTAGCTGCTCAGACACAGGTGTGTAGTCAGTGGGGCCTGGGGGCTGGGGCCTGGGGGGAACTTCCTGGGCAGGTGGGCTGGCAGTGCTCCAGTGGGGCCCCAGCCCTCCACACTATGTCAGTCCCCCTGCTTCTCACTCCACCACCTCCCCCAGCTCCAGCCTCCTTTCTCCAGCATTTCAGAGCTCTCATGCACAGGGCTGGCTGCTGGCAGTTTTTCTCCTGCCGAGAACAGCCACAGAAAATTGAGATCATTTCTCCGTTGTGTTAGCAACTGAGAAAATGGCAATTTTTCCTATTTCCAATCCAAGAGTTCCTTCCTATTGGACAAAGGCCCCATAAGCCTGTTTCTCCCTGGGAGGGACAGAGCAGGGGAGAAAGCAGGTCACCCCAGTGCAGGTCACCTCCTTGGCTAAAAGGCAGCGTGGACTACAGTGGTCATGCGGTGGCAGGGGGCTCATGGTGGGAGGAAGGGCCACCAGCTAAGGCACCTACAGACATAAAACAGGGACAGGCAGAGAAGTCAAAGTAACAGGTAACCTAGAGTGGCTGTAGGGTACTCAGGGACTCCAGGGAAATGGGGCTTTGCAGTCCCTGAGCTTAAGGACCTCCAGACCTCCTGACTGTCACACTCCCAAATCGGAGTGGTGTAAAATCAGAAAGGCCAGACAGGTGCATATAATCCCTGCTGCCCACTGGGAACTGATTTTTTGTAAATAGGTAATTAGTTAAAAAATCAGAATCTGTGAAAGAAATTGAAGGTTGCTTAATGTCCCAAATGCCCTGCAGAGATGAGGAAAGGCTCCCCGTTTTACTTAGCCTAAAGTCAGTGTTCTCACCGTGGCCCGTGAGGACCTGTAAGGCCCATCTCCCCCACCCTCTGCATCCCTCACTGTGCTGAGCCCCTCTCGCCTCTGTGCTGTTCCTTGCCCAGTCAAACCCACTCCCCCTAGGGCTCTCACCCTGGCTGGCCCCTCTGTCTAGAAGACTCTCGGGTATTCATTTAGTTTGCTCCTCACCTCCTTCAAGTCTGCTCAATGCCACTTTACCAAACAATCATTCATTTTAATCCTGCACATCACTCTCCAAACAGACACACACCTCAGATTTCCAGGTTCCCCTTACCCTAGTCACCCCCTTTTCCATAGCACTGTAGCTTTCTAATATACATCATTTACTTATTTATTTGTTATTTACTGTCTGCCTTCCCCTCACCCCAAGAATGTAAAGAATGTAGGCTCCATGAGTGCAGGGGTTTTTGTTGTGTTCACTGATATGAACAACTGCCCAGAACAGTTCCTGGCCCGTGGTAAGCACTGACACAGACAGGGAAGGTGTCTGTGTACATGTAGCTACACAAGGGTTCATTGATTCATTGGACCAATTGTCAAATGCCTACTTTATCCAGACATCCCCTCCCAGAGAGATCCTGGAAATACAGAGGCAGGGAAGAGATCACACACCATCCAGCACCGCTTGAGCTTTCAGCCAGCAGGGAAGCCAGGCAGTGCACATTAAAAACAAGTTGCAGGGGGTAGTGAGTGCTTGTTCATTTGAGAATCAGGGTGGGCTGCCAGATGGAAGAGGTGGATATGCTCTGGCTTAAAGGTTGAGTAGGCGATGGGTGGAAGAGTGTTCTGGTCAGAGGGAACAGCAGCTACAAAGCCTCTGATATGGAAAAGAGCATGCCTCATTCATCACCCTGGAGGAAGCCTGGAGAGCAAGGAGGAGAGGGGCTCAAGATGACACTGGAGGGACAGCAGGCCTTGCTCAGGTGTGTGGGCACATGTGTCTGTCTACCCATGTCTGTGCTGATTCCCTGTTTGCAGGAGACAGAAGGTATGGCAGAACCTCCATATGAAGGGTCACAAAACCTGACTTCAAGAGCCAGTGAGCCTCAGCTTTGCCCTCTAAAATGGGGATCACAGTGCTGCCCTCATAGAGTGGCACCATGAGGATGAAACGAGACCATGGATCTGTACTACAGAGAAGTGTTCGAACTCTCAAGCGTGGCAGTGTGTGACCATGATTGAGTGGGTGTGCACACGAGCGTGGGCCTGCTCTCCCAGCTCTCACCAACGCTGTTCTACCGTGACAAGTCTGCGGCATCATCGGTACCAAGCCACCCAAAATACACTCGCTTCTGGACCAGAGCCAGGCTTCCCAACAGCTTGGGGGTGGGGGGTGGGGACGGAGGGGGTGGGAGGCCTGCAAGGTGGGATCCTCCCACCTCTGGGCAAAGGTGGTCATCTCTCTCACCGCCAGACCCTTATCATGCAAGGAGACAAAGACCACCTCTGAGATTGGAGCTGTGCCTCCGTCTCTGAAGATAAGACTGTACCTCCCTTGTCACACTGGGTGTTCCCTGAGGACAGGAATCATTTCCCCTACTCTCCATTTCCTCATTTAGAAAAAACAGAGAGGTTGTCACTCAGTGTGACTGTGGCTGATTCTGTTTAAAGTTGACCACCTCTAGGCTGTGTCCCTGGGGCGGAATTTGGGGTTGAGGGCGGGGATGTCCTGGCTGCCTGTCCTCTCTCAGGGCCAGGGGTCTGCTCTGCAGGGGCTGATATTGTCTAATCCTGGGATTCTTGGATGGAGATGCCTCTGATAATCTGGACCATTTTGAGAGACATCCCATCCATGCTGGTGACACCAGACACCTCACTCTCCTGGCTAAAAGGATCATGAGAGATGGACCCAGGGAAACAGAGACAAACTGAGAAATTCCGCCAGCAAGCAAACATCCTGCCCACTGCTTCTAGTTTGAATTGAACAGGAGAACCATTCAGGAGAAGACAGTAACCAGTTGCCCATCCTCTCAGCCCACAAAGGTGTAGTGAGAATGCAGCAGGAAGGATTCGAGTTTGATAAAAAGCAGAACTTTCCAAAGGCAGATAATTATCTAGATAATTTAGGCAAAAAGAGATTTTCTTCAATTATCTTTTCTATGTTTTTTTTTTTTTTTTTGCACTGAATTATTCATCCTTGCTTTCATTCATTCGTGCAACAAGCATGAATTATCTAGATAATTGCTTCCATTTTCCACTTCATCCTGCTGGGTTGTCTGCTAGCCAGCAGGGCCTGGGGTGGAGGTGTGCGTGTGGTGGGGGCGGGGGGAGGGAGGGGAGCTGAAAGGAATAAACAAGACAGGATGGGGATAATGACACCTGGACTCTCAGCCTGTGGGTGCTGAGACCACTGTACTGGTGAGCTTGTCCCCTTTCTGTTACCAGACAAGCCTCATGTGTCTCAGTGCCCTCTCCCCTGGCCAGTCCATTTGTCCTCCAGAGCCTGGTGCAGTGGCTAGCTGAGTGTTGGCGCTCTGGGACATACTGCCCCATACTTGGGCACTGCTAGAGTGTGGCACAATCAACTGAACTGGTGATAAGGAGGCCTGCTTTTCTTCCCATTTAAAATGACAGAGAGCTGGCCAGTTAGCTCAGTTGGCTAGAGTGTGGTATTATAACACTGAGATCAGGGGTTCGGATCCCCCTACTGGCCAGCTGCCAATAAATAAATAAATAAAACAAAAAGGCAAAGAAGGAAAATAGAAAAAGAAATTTTATTTTGTTAAAAAAATACACACACACAACTGGGTCATTAGACTCTTATTAAAATCCTGTGTTGAGCACGAGCAAGGAAGAAGGAAGGAAGACCCCAGGGAGGAAATGGGGCAGGAGCATCGTGTCCACTTGTGACCGTCTGCTGCGGGCGTCCGCGGAGGGAGGCACGGCTTGGAGCAGAGAAAGATAAGGGAGGCAGGAAGGGGCTTCTCCGACACAGGACAACAGAATTGGAAGGGGGGTCTGGAGAGCATCATCCCCTCTCATTTGACAGGGCAGGAAAACAAGACTCAGAGAGGGAGGTAAAATCCCTGTGTCTTTGCAGCAAATTGATGACAAAGACACGGTTTGAACCCAGGTATCCTGTATCCTGAGGACTCTGTGATTTCAAACTGTCTGGAATGTCAAGAATCTGGGGCTTTGTTTCATCTCCCCAACTGCATCTCTGCTCCTGAAAGGGAGCTGGGGATCAGATCTCGATGCCCTCCATGTCTTTTTTGTAGTGCTTGGTAAGGTTTATTAAAGAATACTACTGGTGATGGATTGTCTTGACTGCTTGTGACCAGAGGCTAGCCTGAGACTAGAAGCGCCTGTCAGAAAGAAGCTGCAGAGAGAGGGGATAGCAAGCAGAGGTGGCGGAATCTCAGGGACCCCACCTTGGGCTCTGGTGCTAGTCCTGACTCCAGAACTAACCTGCACAGTGACGTTGGCCAGTCCTTTCCCCAGATTTGGTGGCTTTGTGATCTCTTTCAGTATTGTGGACATCAAGACGTGCAGGGCAACAAAGCAAGACCCTGTTCCCAGCACATGTCCCCCTGCCCCAGCTGGGGCCAGACCCTGGTGGTGGGAGTGGTGCCTCTCCAGGTCTCAGTTTCTGCAGCATCACCAGCACTCACTACCCGTCTCAGGCCTGGGTCTATCAATTCCAGACAGGACCCCAGCAAGGGCCTGGCAGACACGCAGGTCCAGCCCTAGTATTCCACAGTGGCCTCACCTCTCACAGCCAAGCACCCAGACATCCTCAGAATGGATTCCAATAAAGCTCATTTTCTGCCACCAAGTTTATAACACATCCCCACCTACTGGTCTTAAACATTAACAAGGCTGTGTTGTAGTGTATAGCTCCATGTGGCCAGGAGGAAGATGGGTGTGGGAGAGGAGAGGCCCCATTGTTTCTCCCTGTCCACTGTGAGGGAGCCTCCCTAGGCCTGGTGCTTACCCCATCCTCCAGCTGTGCTCCTTCCGCATCTCCAAAGGGGCCTAGAGTCTGGGTAATTGGGGGAAGGGTGGGGAGAGTGGACACAGCTCACTGGAGCAACTTGAGGTTGCTGGGCTGGGGACCACAGATGTAAGGACACATGCACTTGAGATCATGTATTCAGAGCAATGTGGGACACACTCACATCCTGTGAGACCATGTCATAACATGTCACCTGAGACACGCGTATCTTGTATGTGCCACTCAAGGAGCATGGCTCAGGCCTGCTCCATCCTCTTGCTCTCTTCCTGGTGTCTCTGCCTGTCTCCTGCACTGCTCCTCTTCTGCCCCATACCCTAGAGCTCCCTTTTCAACGGACACTGAGAGGGTCACCCAATATAGAGTTGTCCTCTCACCCAACCATTTCTTCTGAGCACCTACCATAGGTAAACACTGGAGAGTGAGGCAGAAATGTAGAAGACATGGCTCCTGCTGCAAATGCAAGTGTGTGGGCATCAGGAGGGTTGCACAAGTACACATGGCCGTGCACACCCTACACACATGGGCACTGCAGCCTGGGAGGAGTGCTACAAAGGCAGCATAAAGTGCCAAGGTAGTACTGGAAAGAGTTCAATTACTTTTGCTGGGACCTGCGGGCTGCGGGTGAAAAACCAGGGGGCAATCTAAGGAGACTCCCTGGAGGAGGTGATATTTGAGCTGGGCTTTGAAAGGTAAGTAAGGATTTCTGGAGGCAAGGTGTTCCAGATGGAGGAGCTGGCAGGTGCAAAGCAGAAAGGCAGGAAAGTGAGAAGAGCGATACCTTACAAGGCACATGGAGGATGGAGAGAGGACAGTACCATGGAAGTGAAGATGTAGTTTGAGACAAGATCATAAAGGGCCTTGGATGCCAGGGCAGAGTGTATCCTTGATCCTATAGGCAGTGGGAAGCCACTGAAGGTTATGNGGTGTGGGAGAGGAGAGGCCCCATTGTTTCTCCCTGTCCACTGTGAGGGAGCCTCCCTAGGTCTGGTGCTTACCCCATCCTCCAGCTGTGCTCCTTCCGCATCTCCAAAGGGGCCTAGAGTCTGGGTCATTGGGGGAAGGGTGGGGAGAGTGGACACAGCTCGCAGGAGCAACTTGAGGTTGCTGGGCTGGGGACCACAGATGTAAGGACACATGCACTCGAGATCATGTATTCAGAGCTATGTGGGACACACTCATATCCTGTAAGACCATGTCATAACATGTCACCTGAGACACGCGTATCTTGTATGTGCCACTCAAGGAGCATGGCTCAGGCCTGCTCCATCCTCTTGCTCTCTTCCTGGTGTCTCTGCCTGTCTCCTGCACTGCTCCTCTTCTGCCCCATACCCTAGAGCTCCCTTTTCAACGGACACTGAGAGGGTCACCCAATATAGAGTTGTCCTCTCACCCAACCATTTCTTCTGAGCACCTACCATGGGTCAAACCCTGGAGAGTGAGGCAGAAATGTAGAAGACATGGCTCCTGCTGCAAATGCAAGTGTGTGGGCATCAGGAGGGTTGCACAAGTACACATGGCAGTGCACACCCTGCACACATGGGCACTGCAGCCTGGGAGGAGTGCTACAAAGGCAGCATAAAGTGCCAAGGTAGTACTGGAAAGAGTTCAATTACTTCTGCTGGGACCTGCGGGCTGCGGGTGAAAAACCAGGGGGCAATCTAAGGGGACTCCCTGGAGGAGGTGATATTTGAGCTGGGCTTTGAAAGGTAAGTAAGGATTTCTGGAGGCAAGGTGTTCCAGATGGAGGAGCTGGCAGGTGCAAAGCAGAAAGGCAGGAAAGTGAGAAGAGCGATACCTTATAAGGCACGTGGAGGATGAAGAGAGGGCAGTACCATGGAAGTGAAGATGTAGTTTGGGACAAGATCATAAAGGGCCTCGGATGCCAGGGCAGAGTGTATCCTTGATCCTATAGGCAGTGGGAAGCCACTGAAGGTTATGAGCAGGGGGCTGACACAATCAGCTCTCCAACAGATTTAACCACCACGCTGATCCCCTGAACTCCTACTCAAATTAAAAATAGAGGAGAGAGTCTCCCAAAGACCAGATACGAGAAACTGGGCTTCGTAGACATTCTCAGAAAAAAGCCTTGAGACTCAGAACAGTGTGTGCAGGAGAGCCCAGACACAACACTCTGCCCACCCCAAGGACTGAGCTGGGCCCTGAAAGGAGTGGGGCTCCGTTCACTTATGNCCACTGAAGGTTATGAGCAGGGGGCTGACACAATCAGCTCTCCAACAGATTTAACCACCACGCTGATCCCCTGAACTCCTACTCAAATTAAAAATAGAGGAGAGAGTCTCCCAAAGACCAGATACAAGAAACTGGGCTTCGTAGACATTCTCTGAAAAAAGCCTTGAGACTCAGAACAGTGTGTGCAGGAGAGCCCAGACACAACACTCTGCCCACCCCAAGGACTGAGCTGGGCCCTGAAAGGAGTGGGGCTCCGTTCACTTATGGTCTCTACCCAGCAGTGCTGGCAGAGAGTTAGAAGGGGAGGGATGGGCCAGAGACCACACTACTTGTGGAAGATGGGGAATATGAGGCAGGCAGCCCAAGGTCACCCTGCACGATGGCGCCAGCGTCAGACAGAAACCCAGGCTACTTGACTCCCAGTCTGGCTGTGTGGTCAGAACCCTGCGGCCTCAATAGCCTACCAGACACAGAAAACTACAACTGTCCCTCCACCCCCCAGCATCTTGGAAGAGCCCAGAAACCCCAGCCAAGAAAGTAAGTCCACGTACCCCTTTCCTAATAGAGAGAAGGGCTGGCTGGATGGGTGTCAGGCAGCTCTGAAGGAGTAAGACCCATAGGAAACGCCCCCCCCCCCCCCCC
>NW_007730257.1:79071-80782 GCF_000696425.1 Galeopterus variegatus | reverse complement strand
CCCCCCCCCCCCCCCAGGGGGGGGGGATTTCTGTTATCAGGCCTTATCTATCTAGGAGATCTCCAAGCTTTAAGTATCTGCTAGTGCCTTTCCCTGAGGAAAGGGAGACTGAAGCGCAGGGAAGCGCAGGATGGGGAAGGACTTCAGGACTCAGGGAAGGAGCTTGGAAAGGGAGCCAGATAGGAGGAGGAATGCCTGCTCAGTAGGGAACCCCAGCTCCACCTCCTCAAATGCCTTCTTTCTGATCATGAAGCCAATCCCTGAGCCCTGTGTGTGCTGGTCCTGCGCTAAGTCCTGGCTGTGTGGAGAGACAAGAATAAACCCAGGGTACTGCCTCCACAGCTCCAGGACAACCGAGGCACTGGCTCTTAAGGAGAATAGGAGACTGAATGCTAAGACTCCCAGGAAAGTGCAGCCAGGACACTAAGGCCTGCCTGGAACTGAGTCTTAGGAAGCAGGCAGGATTCTGGCAGGTGAGGAAGAGGAAAGGATCATAAAGGCCAGGCTGAGGGGTCAGGAAGGTGGGCAGTAGAGACCTAATGACAGCATGTGAGCTCCCCAGAGGCTTTGGGAAGGGAACTCTGATAGCAAGATGCAAGAGAGGGAAGAACCACGCCTAGCCTGAGCTTCTGGGCTTCCTCCTACTGGGTACTCAAACTCCCTGCTCACCGGAGTCAGGTCCAGGTCCAGGTCCAAGCGCAGCCCATGCCGCTCCAGTGCGCAGGCAGGCGAGCCCCTCTCCCCACTCCCTCCCCATTCTCAGTCTTGCACACGGAGCCTAGATATCTCCGTTTCCCGCTGCATTCCCAGTTCCCCTTTACACGCGCACACGCGCACATGCTCACACACACACACACCACTGGCGCGCTGCCCTATCTGTTCCTCCCATAAAGAACTGAGGTTAGCTGTCTCTGGCGAACTAAAAGCAAAACAGCCCCCCCTGAAGTCATCACCGGCCGGGAATAATCAATCTACCCACAGAAGGAGGTCAGCCTGCTCCCCTCCCCACTCCAGGACCCTAAACAACCCGTTTCTTTTCTTATTCTTCCCACCTTGACAATGCGCCTTGGTCAGGGTGAGAGAGGTCGCTGGTTAGAGACCTTGGGCACGCTCGTGGCGGGCTTGGGCAAGCTCCTAGGGATTGGGCAGATCTGGGCAAAAGCTGAGCACAGCACATCGAGGGTGCTCCACCAACGCGGAGAGTCCACTGCCCCCTCCATCTGAGCACCTCTCCATCCTGCCCGAGGCTCACCGCTCAGCCTGGGGCATCGGAAACCGTCCCCCTCCCACCGCTTTTGCTGTTGGAGAAATGTGTCCCAGGTCTGCTGGATTCATTTTTGGGAGGGGGCAGAGGGCCGCTCTACTCCATTCTCCTCCCCATAGCTCTCTCCCTACCCCCTCGGTCAGCGTCCCTCTCCTCCTGGAGCGTCTCCCGCTTGCGCAAGGTCCGCTGCAGCCTCCTCCCGTCTGGTCTGAGTTCCCACTCTGGGGGGCTGTTCCGAGACCCTCTGTCCGCCACCCGTATCCCCGTTGTCCCACTGCCAAAGCCCGCCAACACCGGCCCCTCCCTTTCCCATCCTCTTTACCGCGGAGCCTGGGGCGAGCCTGGGGAGCAGACGCAACAGATTGCAGAACGCGAGAGCGCGGAGCCCGCTCCCTCCGCGCGCCGCCCGCGGTCCTGGCCTGCGCCCGCGGCCGAACCCCCCACCCC
>NW_007730257.1:76612-78172 GCF_000696425.1 Galeopterus variegatus | reverse complement strand
CGGTCCCCAGCCAGGCCCGCTGCAGGAGAGATTTGGGGGGGTTGGGGGGTGGGGCGGCCGGGACGCCATCTAAAGGATCTCTCCGATCCCCCTAGATATCCGTGGGCGGACACGCCCCCAGACTCTTCTTTCTAATCTGGAGAGGATTGGAGCGATCCCCTCTCCCCTTCCCTTTCCCGGGCCGGCCTCGTTCCCCTCGGCGGGGTTCGCAGCCTCGGCTCCTGCCTGAGGTCTTAGGCGCTGGCGGTAACTCGAGCCGCAGCCCGAGACGCCAAGCTGGGAGCGGCGGCTGCGAGTCCAGGGGGGTGGGGGTGGGGTTCTTTCTCCAGTCCTCCCTGTGCCCCCTCCAGTGGCGCCCGCCGCATCTTCACCCCCGAGTCAGCGCCTCGACACTTACCGTGGACGAGCAACGCGGAGAGGCAGAGCAGGGCGGCGCCGCCGCTGCCCAACATCCCCGGGGCCATGGCTGAGGCGGGGGAAGGAGGGTCCGAGGGGACAACAGTAGACGACGACTTAGCTTCAGGCTGGGCTTGGTCACATCCAACTCAGGGTGGCCGTGGCGCCCGTCTGTCTCTGCTGAAGCTTTGGGGGACAGTGAATGCAATTCGGGGACACTTTGCGGGGAGGGGGCGTCCCAGGCGCCGCCGGCTACACCCTCGGAGCTGGTGGGGGCGCAGCTCCGGGCGGGAGGAGCCTCCACCTCTCCCGGCTGGTGCCCCCTGCAGGATCTGTGAGGCGAGGGGGGAGCTGCACGTGCGGTCCCGGAGCCCGGTGGCCTCGGGCGTCCCGGGAGCTGCCTAGAGCCGAGTGCTGCTTCCCCCAGCCTCGCGGCCCCGCTTGAATCCGAACTCGCTCGAGGGTGCCGATTTCCAAAGCAAGCCCCAATTTCCTCGGTTTCGGTAGTAACCCCGC
This sequence comes from Galeopterus variegatus, assembly GCF_000696425.1. NCBI lineage: Eukaryota > Metazoa > Chordata > Mammalia > Dermoptera > Cynocephalidae > Galeopterus > Galeopterus variegatus. The sequence goes on along the minus strand of NW_007730257.1, from coordinate 77,260 downwards.
ATGGATAGCGCGGCTTTCTTCCTCCAAGCTCCCTGCAGCTGCCCGAGCATAAGAATCCCAGGTCAGGTACAAATGAATGATTTCTTTCGCAAAGAAAGAGAAAATGCGGGCAACTTTAATCCATCCGGAGAAGGAAAAGTTTCCGTGTCGTGCTGCTGAGACCGGTGGCGCGGGTCGCCACCACCCTAGGCGACGCCCAGACGGAATGCCCGAGTCGGGTGGCCAGATGTTTGTCCCCTCGCAGAGCTCTCTGCTCAGCTCTCCAGCGCGCTCTCTCCAGCTTCGACCAGGGCCCGGGCTCAGCACAGGCCGGCTCAGCGCCACCTGCCCGAGCAGCGGCTCGGCAGCTGGGGCGAGGGTGGCGCGGCCGGAACCGACTGCCCCATGGAGATGGGGCTTGGAGAAGCGAGGGAACGGCAGAGCCGGCTAATGGGCCCTGACCCGGTCTCTTCCTGCTCGGGGCGTCGACTCCAGCTTCCCGACCGCACACGTAGGATGGAGAGGGACTGGGCCAGCCCGCAGCAGCGCCTGGCCACCACTCTCTCCTCTCAGGTCTCAGCAGAGGGGCGCGCTGCCCCGCCTCGCTCCTCGCTTTCCCTGGGGGGGGGGAGGGGAGGGGCGGGGGGACCCGCACAAACCTTGAACTTT
>NW_007730257.1:66966-76149 GCF_000696425.1 Galeopterus variegatus | reverse complement strand
CGCCGCCTCCTCGGCGCTCGCGCCGGCTGCTCCGCCGTAAATGACTCGAGAGAGACACACACATTCGCTCTCGCCGGCCTCCTCCCCCGTCCGGGACTCAGTGCCCACCCGGGCAGGAGCGGGCGCCGAGCTGGGCGCCGAGCAGGGCGCGCTCGCTCCCCTCCCCTCCCGATTCCCCGTGGTCACGTGGCCCCGGAGCGCGCGGCCCACGGCTCGCGCACCACGGAGACTCCCCCTCCCTCCAGGTCCCCCCCCCTCTGTCCACGTGTCCATTCCGCATTCTCAGCCTGGGGGCGCGCGCGGCTCCTTAATGAGACGCGGGCAAGGGCCGACCTAGCGATTCCGCTCGCCCCTGCTTTATGTTTCATTTTTCCTCCCCAACACAAGCTAGCGCTGGGACCCGAGGGGGGCCGGCCGGCTGCCGCGGCGGCTGCGTTGCTCCCGGGTAGACGCCACCGCAGCCACTCATGTCCTTTTTTAAAAAGGATGCGCGCTCTCTGCTGCCAGGCGCCGGAGGTGTTTTGCAGCCGCTCTGCCAGAGGCGCGGGTAGGGGACACCCTACCCCCACCCCCGGAGTCTGCCTGGGGCTCTCGGGGCTCCGGGTGGGAATCAGCCTAACTGTCGCGCCCAGCTCCTCTCGCGCCGCGCGGGAGCTCTCGGGCTCAGCTTTGTGCGGGGATGAGTCTAGGGTTCAGCGGGAGACCCAGTCCGCTTCGGAGGAAGGCAGATGGAGAGGAGGGGACGTTCCTTCCTACAGGTTGTTTTGCAAGCCTTTAAAGGGGCATGGGGAGGGGCAGGGAACTGCCCCTCTTGCACACTGACCTAGGCACCTGCTGATGAGGGGCACGGGGTTCGTTCCCACTGTCAGGCCCATTCCATTAAAGCGCAACCTAGATCAGACTCGACAAGCCAACCACCAACCAGGCATTGGATCAATGGTAATGATTTTATAGCATCAGTGGGTTTCACTCTCCCACTCCCGGAGGCCAGGTCTCAATCCCACCCTGCTCTCTAGAGAGACAGGCTCTTCAATCCCACGGACATAGCTCTTATGGGGGGGGGGAGACTATGAATCTTGGGGGTCACCTCTCTATATACCTCTGCACCCAACCAGATCGAGAGTGTGGGGCCGGGTAAGTCCGAGCAAGGACAGAAGGGGTGTTCAACCCCCTCCCCCATCCACCTGACTCGGTCCTACTACTCTTAACTTGTGTTTCCTTTTCATCCAGGAAAATGACGTTTTGTTTTTGGAAAACGGGCTTGAAGCATTCCTGGAAGCCTTCCTTCTCCCTGGCTGCTGGCTGTCGCTGCCTCAGCTTGGTAGTGGGGCCTACTAAGAGCCTGCTCAGGCCTCTCCCCCACCCCCACATCTGTCTGGACTTTAGAGGTGCAGTGTGGGGAGGGCAGGCTGGGCTCTTGGAGGCCCTGGGGATGGAAGGTGCTGGAGTCGTCAAAGAAGATGATTCTCATTAGGACCCTAATGCCTGATGGCAATTAATGTCACCCAAGGGCTTATGAACCATTCCACTGAGAGGCAAGCCAGCAATCAGGCTGTGTGTGTGGGAGAAAGCAGGAGACAACCAGCTCCTGAGCAGGGGACAGCTCCAGGAGGGGAAAGGAGGGGGCAGGGAGGTCCTTCCACCCCTGCCCACTTGCCTGATTGAAAGGGACAGAGGGCCTGAGGATGGCCAGAGGGAAGAGACAAGCCTGCTTTTCTGAGCCCAGGACCCACCTTCTCCCTGTGATATGGACCAAGCTTCCCTTCTCCACAAATGTTTGCAGTTGATGCTGAAGTCTGAGGGTCTGCAATTTCAGCCCACTCTCCCAGCTGTCTCTGGAAACTGAGCACAGTATCTGGTCAGAGTGTACAGGGACTCAAGATGCTGGGTTTCTTCTCTCTGCCCCATGATAGCTTTTAGGTGATGGGAAGATGGACCTCCCTTTGCCAGCTCAGTTTCCCCTCCTTCTCCTTCCCCCACTCCCTGTCTGTCTCTTTCCCTCCCATTCACAACAGTACCGTGAATATCCAGCATCGCAGGCATTGTAGGTACAACAGTCGGCAAGACAGGACTAGCCCTTGTCCTCATGGTACTTATATTCTAGAAGGGAAGGCAGACACTAGACTTGCAGGTGATTACAGCTGTGGTGGTAGGTGGCGTCCTTACAGAGAAGACAGAGACCCATGGTCGGGAAGGGCAGCCCGGTATCTCAAGAGAATACAATTTCAGCCCCAGTTTCCTCCCATACTTCCTACATGTATCTCCCCTTCATGAACTGGGAGTCTTCTGTGGGGTCAGCATGTCTGATTGTCCTCTGATCGTTTAAATGCCAAATGTCTCTTCTCCCTGCCTCAGAGAAGTGAATGGTAGCTGATGGCCCACCTGGGGAATAAATACCATATGACTCCAACTCCAGTGCCTATGGGCCAGTTACTCTTGGCAGTGCCAATTCCGGGGCTCAGGGAGAAAGCATTCGGCACGAGATAGACACAGCCAGTTGCCCTATTTCAGTGCCACATGTCATTTACATTCTCTCTGCCTTTCCTACCACACCCACAGACTGCCCTTGGCCTCATCTGTGAGTCGCAGCCATAGATTCCTAACTGGCAATGCCACTGGAACCTGAATAGGGGGAAGTCAAGGCAGAAACCCCAGGTGGGAGAGATGACCTGGCAGGTGTGTCCTCTTCTGTCCTAAATAAGCACTATCAGCTCAAGGTGGTACTATCAGCTTCAGGTAGTCGTCTCTCCTTTCTGCTGTTCCCATTCTGTTTGGGGCCACGTGTCTTTCTGGACAGAGGATTGGCAGTGGTTGAGGGTTATGTCAATTGCCAGCTTCTGGGTACAGCCCTAGCCTCCTGCCAAGCAGTGCCCTGCATGGTTGCCCATCGGGGACCCTTATAGAAACTGGCAATTACTTCCTCCCCTGCCTGACCTGCCCCCATGGTGGACCTGGGCCATGGTGGACCTGGTGACATCTGCCCTTCAACATGCTCCTCTTTTTCAGGATGCCTGCCAACAGAATAAGATAGGACCAGCCAGTGCCCATGGTGGACCTGGTGACATCTGTCCTTCAACATGCTCCTCTTTTTCAGGATGCCTGCCAACAGAATAAGATAGGACCAGCCAGTGTGGGGCATTGTCTAAGAGGAGGTGTCCCCGGGATCATTCTGGAATCCATGTCTGTCTAAGCAGGGGTGGGCATGGGGGGGGTGCGGTGTACAGAGATTTTTAAGTGAGCTCTCTCATTGTACAGCTGCAAAAACTAAGGTCTGTTAATTCAGTCATTTTACTGAATACTTTGAATTTTTATTGAGCTCTAATTATGTGTGCGGTGTACAGAGATTTTTAAGTGAGCTCTCTCATTGTACAGCTGCAAAAACCAAGGTCTGTTAATTCAGTCATTTTACTGAATACTTTGAATTTTTATTGAGCTCTAATTATGTGTCAAGCACTGTGCTAGGTACTAGAATGCATAGTTGAACAAGACAGGTAAGACTCGGATGATGGAAGTTCAAGAGCTACCACAAACCCATATTGAGAACCTAGTAATACTTAATAGCTAACATTAATGTGTGCCAGGTGCTGTGCTGGGCATTTTGTATGCATTATCTGGGTCCTCACTACAACCCTGTTTAAGTAGATACTATTATTATAGCCATTTTCTAGATGAGAAAACCAAAACACTGAGAAGGTAAGTTTCTTGCTTAGGATCACGCAGCAAGAAAATATCAGGTGACAACTCAAAACCAAATGTATGTGATTCCGTAGCTCAGTTATGTAACCCATGTAACCACTTTTACTCTGATGTGTAAGGGCCTAGGGTTACGTAGATGAATAAGCTACAGTCTCTGGCTGGACACGCTTATAGGCAGTGGGACACCAGGCATAAACAGGCCATTCCATACAGGGAGGGTAGTCCTGTGAAGGAGGCCAGCAGAGGGTCTCTGGGAGCACAGGGGCCTCTGACGAGAGGGTGGTGTTCACTCTGCAGCACTGTACTGAGCGGCTCAGCCTCTTGCCTCTCCTTCCCCAGTACCCAGACTCACACCTACGTGCTGTTAGATATACACCAGTTTAACACACAGTAATGCACGCATGTGGCTATTCTAACAATCACCCAGCCTCTACCCTGCAGCTGGACCGCTTTGCCTCCCCCTGCAGGCTGAGCTCCCAGCTCAGGTTTTAGGACCAATGCTGGTCCGCAGGTCGGGAGAATATCAGCAGCAAAGGGCTGTGTGGCACAGCGGCCAGCATGTATGTTTCCCAGGCAGAGACCTGTGTTCCAGTCTACAAGGCAAGGTGACTGTATTAGCCTGCTAGGGCTGTCATAACAAAATACCACAGACTGGTGGCTTCAACAACAGAAATTTATTTCTCATAGTTCTAGAGTCGAGAAGTCCAAGATCAGGGTGCTGGCAGGGCTGGTTTCCCCTAAGGCCTCTTTCCTTGGCTGGCAGATGAACACCCTCTTGCTGTTCTTCACACGGTCATTTCTCTGTGTTCACAGATCCCTGGTACCTCTTCCTCTTCTTATAAGGACACAAGTCATATTGGATTAGGGCCTCACACTGATGGTCTCATTTCAACTTAATCATCTCTTCAAAGACTTATCTCCAAACACAGTTGCATTCTGAGTTACTTGGGGTGGGGACTTCAACATATGAATTTTGGGGGGACACAATTTAGCTTATAACAGCAACCATATAATTTATCATCCAAACTGAGATATTTTTAAGGATAAAAGGGGGATGCTATTAATGATTACCTTGGTTAGTTGGTTAGAGGAGTGTGGTGCTGATAACACCAAGGTCCAGGGATCAATCCCTGTACTGGCCAGTCGCCAAACAAACAAAAGATTACCTTGCAACATCAGCCTTATATGGACCATTCAGGGCAAACTGAAACATATGGCCCCTTTTAACATTCTGGCCCCAGCCTTGTTTTCAACCACTTCACTTCTCTGAGCCTGTTTCTTCATCTATTAAATGGGGATAATTACACCACCCCCAGGCACTTTTTAAATACTAATAAACGTATGCTGATTGCCTAATAGTGCTGGGCATGAGTGCATACACTGGAAATATTAACCGTTACTGCTGTTGAAACCAAACGGCTCACTATGCTTTACGACGGACGTCTGTATGATTCGGACCCCCACTGCTTTTCCAAACTCGTTTTCTACCACTCTCCCCTTCTGTTTTGTTGCACTGGAGCCACAAAGTCGTCGCTGCTAGGACATGTCAAGCATGTTCCTGCCTCAGGGCCTTTGCACTTGCGTTCTCTCCACCTGGAATGCTTTTCCCTAGATCCTCACTCAGGTTATTGTCCAACTGTCACTTCCTCAGAGACACCAGTCCTGGAGATGTGATATAAAATAACACGACTGTCATTCTGCCCCCATTGCTCTATTCTCTTACCTTACTTTAATTTGATTCATGGCCAGACGCCAAAAAAAAAAAAAAAATGTATTCATAGCAGTTGGCATTTTATTTTATAATGTGTCTATCTGTATCCCCTAATAGAATGTAAGTCCCCCAAGAGTCGATATTCTATGTATGAACCGTTCACCAGTGTATCCCCAGTGTCCAGATCGGTGCCTGGTATATATGCTCAACCAAATAGACTGATGGGATTATTTATCCATGTTCATTTGTTTCTTTAACTGGGCATTTGATTTTGTCCAGTCCCAATAATTGGGTTTTGGATTGGCATTCACATAGAGGTCCCGCCTAGCACTTCACTCCCTGACCTTCCAGAACCTGGGAGTCCACTGCCCAGGCCAGTGATACTTCTCTGGGTTGTCCCAACTCTTACTGTGTCCTCTCCCTGCCGAGGCTGGAGTTCTTCCAGCTTCCATGCCAGCCTCACCCTGACTGGTGGGGCTTAGGCTGGGACCTGAGAACCGTGACTGCTGCCCTTGCTTTCTGCCACCAAGTCCTGCAGGGCAGAGCTCCCCGCTGTGTCTCCTGCTATTCCCCAATGTGACTCCTCTGCCCCAGCCAGGCCAGGCCCATCTCCCTGCCTCTGCCATCACCAGAGATGTTCCTCTTCGTGACAGGCTCATGCCTCTCTCCACACCTCGACTCGTGCTGTGCCCCCACTTCAATAGTGCTCTTCTCTACCAGTTAAAATCCTGCCCATCTTATGCTTCAGCTCAGGGGTCTGCTTTATGAAGTTTACCCAGACTCATTGTGAAATGGCCTCATGGAAAAAAGGAACAAACAGAGAGTTTAAGATCAGGCAGGGTTTAGGTTCTGACCACATTACTCTCTGCTCAATGTCTCTCTGCATCTTGAGCACCCAGTCATCACTACACACAGTAAATCCCTACCCCAGGATAGGATCATGTTCTCAATTTGGGATTACAGATCAGAATCCACCCCTTCCTATTTTAGAAACCCAAGGCCCAGAGAGTGCTAGTAATGGGCTCAAGGTCACCCAGCCAGTTACTGACACAGACAGGAATATAGCCCAGTGTGAGGATGGTCCTGGTTCCCTGTCCCACAGTGTGTGCATCCCCAAAGTTTCACCACCTGGCTTAGCCCCACCACAGACTTGGGAACCAATCTTCTCTTTCCGGGAGGGAATGTGGCTCCCCAGGTCATTATTTCAGGGGCTCAGCCCTGATGCATGTGGATGCTGGTTCAGCTCAGGCCTTGGACTCCAGTTTTAGTAGTCACATTTATGTACTCATTCGCCCATTCAGCCTCACCTTGGGCATTTCTTCCTCTCTGAAGCCGTCCCCGACATTGCCCACGCCCCTGTCCCTATTCTGTACATCTACAAGGCCCTGTGTTTCCTGCATGTAAGCATCTATCATATCATGTTGATATAGCGGGAGACCCAGGAAGGCAGGTGCTGTCTGTGTCGTCCCCCATCGTGTTGCTCCATTATGCCCCTTGCCTGATGTCTGCTGAGTACTCAATTGATGGTTATTAAATAAGTGAACTATTAATCACTTACTGTGTGTCTGGAGTGATGCTAGATGAATAAGGTGGTCTTGGCCCTCAAGGAGCTCACCACAGTGTGGGAGAGGTAAGTGGCAGACACACAGGGTTAGGACGCACATGAATGCCGCCGTAGCAGGAAGCACAGGGGCCATGGTCTGGAACAAGGGGCACCTAGTTCAGCCCAGGTCCTATTAAATAAGTGAACTATTAATCACTTACTGTGTGTCTGGAGTGATGCTAGATGAATAAGGTGGTCTCGGCCCTCAAGGAGCTCACCACAGTGTGGGAGAGGTAAGTGGCAGACACACAGGGTTAGGACGCACATGAATGCTGCCGTAGCAGGAAGCACAGGGGCCATGGTCTGGAACAAGGGGCACCTAGTTCAGCCCAGGTCATGGGTGTTGCAGGACAGGGAAGGCTTCCTGGAGGAGAGAACTTTTGAGTTGCACTGAGGAAGGACAAGTTGATGTGAGCCAGGGGAAGTGGGGAGCAGAGGAGAGGAGAGGAGACTGTTGCAGGAAGAGGGAGCAGCTTTTGTAAGCCTGGAGCCAGGAGGACAAGGTGTGATTAGGAAACCAAGCATTTTAGTATAGCTGGAGCATTTGAGAGTTGGGCCGGAGCTGGGAAAGGAGGCTGGAGAGGCAAGCAGGCCCACTGCCCCTGTGCACAGAGGCACATGCCTGTGACGACATGCACTCTCAGGGTTATTAGATTCAGTCACACACAACTTCACATGTACAGGGCCAAAGACACTGGGATGCATATAAAGCATCTTCTTGGCTCATGCGTATGCACGACCCACCCCCCACCATGCCCCGACTCCCCGCAAAATGAGTTTCCCTCTGGACTGTATGTTTATAGATCTTATTGCTCTCACTTCCCTAGAATCTCCACTTAGTTCCTCTTCAGGCAGCACACTCCCTCCAACCCCCCACCCATGCCCAACCTGACTCTAGCTGTCCCCTTTCCCTTTCTCCCTCTGGCACACATGGACAGTAAGCTAGGACCACCCTCTGGGCACCCAGCCAAGGGAGGATTTGGACTCAGGCCATGCAGGCCTGGCTCTGCTCTCTCCCTCTTTTCCTCCCCTCCCCCCACCAGCTCCACTTAATTCCAGGGCAAAGTGCTGGCCAAACATGAAGCAGAGAGAGAGAGAGAGAACTGCATAGGGAGTGAGCAGGCACATTGTCTTTGCCACAGCCCAGCAGCTAAATGGCAGTAAACTCGACATTACTACAACTTCCTCGACTTCTCTTTTGTTAGCCAAATTGGCTGCCAGGTGCAGGTGGGAGAGGAAGAGGAGCCAGGGACCCAACTTCTTCCCAGAGCCTCCTGAACTGCTGCCTGTGACCCACGGAATTGTCGAGCCAGCTCTGCCTGGCTTCAGTGCCCAGGATTCCTGCACTGGGTGGAGAGTGCCAGTCTGGGCTGCTGCTGGGGAAGTTGAGAGAGGGAGCCTGCCATGCTGAAGGTGGGGGAGGAAGCCTGGCCATACAGGGTCTGCTGTGAAGAGGGAAGTCCTCACACCTAGACTCGAATGGCCAGATGGGTGATTAGAGGCCATCTGGGTAACCTGTGAGTGTAAGGAGGGGAGTGTGAGGCCCAGAGCAGTGGGTCCTCTACCTTATTCCTCATAAGGAGCTCATTTCAGAGTTGGAATCAAAACCCAGGTTGTCCTTCCTGCTTTCTTACATCAGGAATCCTACTTCAGGTTCCCACCCACCTCTCACATCTGAATCTCAGCTTCCTTATGTCGTACTCTTGCTATAAAACCATGTATGGCTTCCCACTGCACACAAGATTAATTTCAATTCCGCAGATTTGTATTTAGGGCTTCACACATACCTTTTTAGCCCATCCCCACTTTCAGCCACTCTCCCTCTGATGAGCTGTGCCTTTCTCTGGTGGGTGCCCTTTTGCCATGCTGTTCTCTGCTGGAATACCTGTTCCTCCTTCCCTCTCTTTGTGGAGGCTTTTTGTGAAGCCTGATTCAGCCATCCCAGATGGAATCAGTCACTGTCTGCCTCATCATTAGAATTCACCCAATCTCTCTCTTAGTTTCCCCTATTCACTTATAAAAATCCTTAAGGACAAGGATTATATTTTATCTTTAAATCTCCCCAAACATTAAACACTGTTTCATGCACAGAGTAAATGGTTCTAAATGTTTCCTGAATGAATGAATGGTAAGAGGCAATAGTGAGGATGCTGCTGTCCCACAGTCTCTAGTA
>NW_007730257.1:65393-66925 GCF_000696425.1 Galeopterus variegatus | reverse complement strand
GTGCCTTTCTCTGGTGGGTGCCCTTTTGCCATGCTGTTCTCTGCTGGAATACCTGTTCCTCCTTCCCTCTCTTTGTGGAGGCTTTTTGTGAAGCCTGATTCAGCCACCCCAGATGGAATCAGTCACTGTCTGCCTCATCATTAGAATTCACCCAATCTCTCTCTTAGTTTCCCCTATTCACTTATAAAAATCCTTAAGGACAAGGATTATATTTTATCTTTAAATCTCCCCAAACATTAAACACTGTTTCATGCACAGAGTAAATGTTTCTAAATGTTTCCTGAATGAATGAATGGTAAGAGGCAATAGTGAGGATGCTGCTGTCCCACAGTCTCTAGTACTTTCTATCTAGTACCTCTTTGAATCTTCTCTGTAATCCTGAGTGGACTGTAAATATCATCTCCAATTAGAGGGAAGGAAGCTGAGGCTCAGAGAGGCAAAGTAACTTTCTCAAGTTTACGTAGCTAGACAATGGGAGAGCTACGATTCTATCCCATCTGTCTACCTCTAAAGCCTGTATTCATTTCACCTGCTCAGAGCACATGCAATTATAAATGCTCTCTGAGGCTGATCTTCCTGGGACTTCTCATGCCCACCTCTAAATCCAGCAGCAGGAGACACTCCAAGGGAGTCTGGGGCATCTGCAGAGTGTTTTCCTTTCTTGGAGTTCCCTTCCCCTCCTCAGGTCAAGTGAAGCAATGTTGAGGCAGAACAGAACAGAGAGATTAGCCCTGGTCTCAGGGGGCCCTGTCTTTGTTTCCACCTGACCACCTGTTCCTCAGATCCTCACACGCAGTTACCAGGGGCTATCTAGTGGGTGGTTCTGAACCCAAGTCCTGAAGCAGACCGCCTGGGTTCAAATCTATCAGCTCTGCTATCTACTAGCTGTGTGAGCTTAGGCAACTTACTTAACCTCTCTGTATCCAGTTCCTCATCTGTAAAATGGGGATATTGACAGTACCTACCTTGTAGTGTTGCAAAGTGNCCAGTTCCTCATCTGTAAAATGGGGATATTGACAGTACCTACCTTGTAGTGTTGCAAAGTGCTTTGGAGCAGTGAGGCTCATGGGAAGTTCCCTGTGCATGTTTGCTATCATTGTTACCCCGGTTGTGTTCTTCCTCTGAGACACAAGCCCCCAAGTGTTTGTCTTCTCTTCCTGCAGAGTCATCTCTGTTTCTTTCTGTGTGTTCTGGGCAGGCCCCCAAGATACTCTGGGCCTCGCATGTAAGACAGGGAAGCAAAATTGGGCAGGGAGAACAGCTCCAACGAAAGCCAAATCAAAGTGACTTTTGTGGTGACAAATGCTTAATAATAACTTTACAAATCCAGTTGAATTACTATGAATAACAACCCTCTTTTTTTTTTTTTTTGTATGGATGCTGTTCCCGTCTCCCAGAGAGCACACAGCTACAACCCTGAAATCCACCCAAAAGAATCATTACTGGGAAAACAAACTAAAAATAATTCTAAAGGAAACAGTGCCAGCTCAGAAGTGGTTCTTTGGAAGTGGGGGCGTCCAAGGAACCTCTTC
>NW_007730257.1:61783-64796 GCF_000696425.1 Galeopterus variegatus | reverse complement strand
TCTGCCCCTGTGTCATCTTCTGGTGGCCCAAGGAAGGGTATGGCAGATTGGGGCCCCACTCCTAGTTCCCAGTGCTGGTTTGGCTACTACTCTGTGAGACTTGGGCTGTCCCTTCCCACTCTTGAAGGCCAGGATCCCTGAGCTGGCCCCGCCTCCTCTCTGTCCTGTAAGTTGGCCTCGCCCAGAGTCTGCTCCCTCCGCTGAGGGTCTCCATGTGCCTGATGCTCTGTTCCGTGATTCACACACATGGCCTCACTTGCTCCTCAAGATGGGCCTCATTTCCCAGGTAAAGAAAAGAGGCTCAGAGAGGCGGAGTCACTGGTTTAAGTACACACAGGAAGGAAGCACAGAATTGGAATTTGAAGTCAGGTCAGGTCTGCCTGATACCAAAGATCATAAACATTCCTCTAGGAGGACCTGTATTGAGGGGCTCAGCTTCCCCAGGCTCTACACGTGGGGGTACGGGGTCATGCTCATGGTGTGGCTGAGGCCATATTTCCCCTTCAGATGGAATTTCCCAAGGCAGGTCCTTTGTCTCCTCATCAGAAAGGAGGTTCCCAAGGGCAGGACTCCCAGCTCAGTCTGGGACTTCCTCCAAACAAGGCTGTCTCCCATCAGCCTGAAAGAAGCCCCAGGTCCCTCTGGGAAGGGCTGAATGCTCCCCATGAGACAAGGGTGCTCCTTGCCAGGGGCTGTCACCTACCTCTAACAAAGTACCATCAGAGCCTGCCCTTGGTCTCCCCTCCCCCTGCTTGCCACTTGGGATTCCAGAGTTCCACGCTGACTGGTGGCAGCTGACTAATGGGCGGGACAGTGGAATAAACATAGGGCTCCCTTCCACGGGACCAAGGCTGTGTTTCTCCTCCTGCAAAGATGAATTCCTGTCCCTGCGAAGGCCGATGGCTTTTCTCCCTGAGAGTGCCACAGTCCCTCTTGATTGAAATGTGTCTCTGTGGTGATGAGGCCAGCTCTGGGGCTGGGTGGCTGCTTGTTTCCTCTGACTGGCCCATAGGCTCCATCTGTCCGGGGAAGATAGATGACGTTATTCCAAGCCGAGATGATGCAACCAAGGTCAGAGTGAAGTGTTTAATTGGAATGTCAGGGGCCGGGGCCTGGCTCTGCTGGGAATGATTGATTCCTGAGTGGTGCTTGTCAAAGAAGCAGCTGCTGCAGCTGGGGAGGTGTGGGAGCATCTGCGAGTGACCCTGGGGAGGCCAGGGTGGTGGGAGACTGCCAGCCCTTGTCCACTTCTGCAGAGAGGACACCCAATAGGCTTCTGCTTCTGTCAACAGCTATGCCTCCTACAAAGGGAAACTGAGGCATAATGAGTGAGAGGCACTACTGGGATGAGGATAGTGGAGCTCCACACGTCAGCCTTCAGTCCTGTCTGACAGCTTGGTTTCCTTCCTGCTCTTAAACCCTTCTGTTCCCCTGATTGGTCCTGATCCCCTCCTAGTGCTAAGGAGAGGGCTGTGGGAAGAGGGAATGATTGTCCCCTGAACAGAAAGAACACTGCCCATCCTAAGGCTTCTCTTTTTTGTCCCCACCTGCTAAATACTGGCAGGGTGGCAGCAGTTTAGAAGCCACTGGCCCTCTATCTATGCATGGCAGGAAAGTCTTCTCATAGTCTCCAGAGACTAAGAGGTCACTCCCAGATGGGGGAAACTAAGGCAGAGAGCTGGGCTTGGTGCCTCCCATGAGCAACCATCTTCCATCCCATAGTGGTCCTGTCCCAGGAGTCGAGGCTGACCTCCATCCACCCTGCCTCTCATCTTAGAAAGCTGACTGCAGGGTGGTGCTGGGTGGAAGGAGGCCAAGGCAGGGAATTATGAGGTGTTCTGGTATAAATAGCTATGGCGGTGTGCTCGCTCTCCTTGCCTGGGCGTGGGAGTGAGTGGAGGGAAAGAACAGGCTGGAGAGGTGGCCAGGGGGAGGGGAACTGAGGCTGCAGAGAGGGAGGTGACACGCATGGGCTCAGCATAGGGTGGCACCTGCAGGGAGGAGATGGGAGGGCTGAGGGGTCTGCAGCTGGATCTGAGGTTTGGGGTAACTAGAAGGGGAAGGTGGGTTTGGAGGCCTGTGCTGGTATGCAGTGGGGAGAAGTTCTCGGGTGTGAGGTGGAGGGGGTCTGCTGTCTTCAAAGCACACCCCCTGATTTACATCTCAGTCTTAGAAGGCTGGATCCAGGGTATTCCATTTTATTATCGTCAGCATGATCACCATCAACACCACTGTCACCCTCATCTCAGCTTTTTTCACCACCGTCACCATCATCAAAACTCTCATTACTACCATCCCCCCGTCACCATCACGACCACCACCATTACCACCATATCCACCATCACTCATCACCAACATCATCACCAACATCACCATGACAACCATCGTCATCATCATCATCATCATCACTAGTCATAAGTCATTGTCCTTGTCCTGCCCTCCATTCCTCATTGATCCTTTATAATTTACTCCAAAGCACTTCATCTTTCCTTTAATAATAAACTAATCAGAGACTTGTGAAGCAGGCAGGAGTGTTCTAGTTATCCCCATTTCACAGAAGAGGAAACTGAGGCTTGGAGATGGCAAGTGATAGTAAGTGACATGCCCAAGGTTGAAAAACATGTTTATGAACAAGCTCTTGCTAGAACTGAGTTCTTGTCTGCTGGTCCAAAGCTCTTCCTACTATACCTGCTGCTGTAGAATTTCCATTGCCCTCTTCCTGCTCCTCCTGCTTCTACTTGGCATCAGCACAAGCTGGCAAGGAAGATTCTAGCTTTGATGAAACAAGAGAGGCTTTAGCCATAGTAGCACAAGACTAGATGCATGCTCATGGGCAAGTCCCTTCCCCGTGTTGGGCCCTGATTTCCTCATTTCCACAAGTACAGTTTTGCACCTGATGAAGTCTAAGGGCTCTTTCTACCCTGCTAGTCTGTGATGGTGCCACAGAAAGAGAGTCATAGAAACAGAGAAAAAGACAGAAAAAGAGACACAGACAAAGGCACAGACCCAGAAA
>NW_007730257.1:57925-61129 GCF_000696425.1 Galeopterus variegatus | reverse complement strand
GGGAACCCCACTCTGATTTACACAGGAAAAACTGGCTAAAAAATGGACAGGCAGTGCAGTCTCGAGGCTATTTCTGCAGGGCTTTGAATGAATTGGCAGCTGTGTGTTTGTGCATATGTGTGTGATTTCTGCAGGTTTGAATTGTTGGCCTCAAACTGCTTTTGATCAGACAACAGAAAGATGTTAAGGACTTCTCTCATAGATTTCTACCTCCCTACTGCCTGGCCCTCACCGTGAGGTTGCTGATTTGGCTGCCTTCGGCCTTGACATAGAAAGTCCAGTAAAATGGTAACAGAAAGATGTTAAGGACTTCTCTCATAGATTTCTACCTCCCTACTGCCTGGCCCTCACCATGAGGTTGCTGATTTGGCTGCCTTCGGCCTTGACATAGAAAGTCCAGTAAAATGGGATGTGGAGGAAGTGGGGTTATAGGCTTAGGCTGCATTCATAATGGAGCTGTGGTGGGGGTTCCCCACTTCTTGCAGAGAGTTGCAAGTGGCTTCTTTCCTCCCGTAAGGGTCCTTTGTCAGCTCTCAGACACAGAGGTTATGCAGCACTGGACTGGAGACTGGTCTCAAGCTCAGCTCAAGCACTCATGTAATAACCTTAGGCAAGACTCTTGCTCCTTATCTACATGAAGAGGTGGGACTGGGTGAGCTCTGCCTTCTGTGAGTCTGAGAAATGGGCTTTCTTTAGTAACTAGAGTCCATTAGTGCACTCTGTGCCCAGAGCCCCTGACTTATGGGCAGAAGGGCCAGGGCTGTCTCCCTCTTCCATGAATATTCTGGCAGCTCCCATATTCTGGCATCTCCCCATTGTCTGTTTGATTCACAAATATAGCTTTATTACTTCCCTCTTTAGAACCCATCTATGGCTTCCCATTGCCTTCAGGCCTGGAGGTGACTGGGCTTCAGTGTCACTTTGCTGAGCCTGAGAATAGACTCCCTCTACTAATGGGGACATCATTGGCAGGACAAATGTGAGACAGGTTGTCTCACCTGCAAGTTTGGGGGGATCCCCCCCAGTCAATCTCATCTGTACAAATCCCCTACTGAAGGGTAGCCACAGCTGGCTGGACCTGGGGTAGACTCAACTCAAGGGCAGGCAACCCAATGCTCCAGAAGGACTAGAGTTCATGGAAGAGTCCAGGAAAATGAGGAAGAGTCAGGGCCTGAAGGGGTCAAGGTCAGCACAAGTTAAGAGCAAGCAGAAGCTGTAAGGTAAACGAAAGGGCCTCCCATTGCTGGGAGGCTTGGTTGAAGCTGGGCTCTGCTGGGGGATTCCCCAGAGGACCCTCACTCCCAGGTGAGACAAACTGTCTCATGCTTGTCCTGCCAATAATGCCCCCATAGTAGAGGGAGTCTATTCTCAGGCCCAGCAAACTGACACTGAAACACTTGTCTCCTGCTTACTTGTGCACCTAGTTTCCGCCACTCAGTCCTTTCCCCCAGTTTGCACCTGATGGTTTAGCCACAAAGGACTGTGTTCTCTGAATGCGCTGTGCTATTTAACTGCTTTGCACCTGCTGTTCTCTTTACCTGGAATGCTGCCTCTCACCTGCTCTCAGGACACTCATCCTTCAGGTTGCCTTTTCTGGAAGGTTTTCCTGACTACCTCTGCCTCACCTGCAAGGTCGATCACTTCTTCTGTCCCCATATACCCCTATAGTTGCTCTGCAGTTCTTGGTCCTTGTCTGTCTCCCCCTTTAGACTGAGAAATTTCTAAGGGCTGACACCACATCTTTCCTCTCAGTATCCACAGCTCCTGCACAGGGCCTGTCATGGAGGGGGCATGAAGGTGGTGTTGAACAAATGAATGGCTTCAAATGTTCATGCACTAACATTAGAAATGTAGGTAGAAGATCATGTTGGTGTGGGCTGGGAGAGAAGGTGAGTTGGGTTTGGACAGGCTGAACTTGGGGCGTCTGTGAACTTGGATGGACATGGAGGTGCCCAGAAGGCAAGGGACATATGAGCCTGAGTTAGGGAGAGCAGTTTGGGCCAGAGAGAGATTTGGGAGCTGCACCCTTATGAGTGGTAGTTGGAGCTATAGGGTGTATACGCATGCTGTGGAGAAAAATAGAGAAGATAAGTAGGCTGTGGAAGGGTGGGTTTAAGGACAGCCCTCCCCACCTTCTCTTCCAGCCACCTGAGCTGAATGACCCACCAGCCATTCTGGGGCCAGAGGCCCCATAGTTTTGGGGGTGAGGGAGATGCTCAGAATGAGGGTATCTGTGCTACTTGGAACATCTCTTTCTCACTCTCCAAGCCCTAAGTTTCAGTGGATGACTGTTTTCCTCATTAATGAGCATGCAGATGAGCCACTGAGGTTTTCTTTGGGTCACCCCTCTGCCAGGTGACCAGCACCCCTCTCTTCTTCCATGGAGGTGGGAACCACCAGCATGGGATGTGCTGGCCTCACTTCAAGGCATGGTAGGACTGCAGGAACCCCACAACAACGGGAGGCAGACAGGGTGGGATAGACTGAAGAGGTGGGCAAGGCCAGGCTCAGAGGCTGAGGCCGGGGTGGAGAAGAGGTCTCTTCAAAGCCTCAGCCCTTGGAGAATAATAGCCACCATTTATGCAGTGCTCTCTATGTTCCAGGCATGATGGCAGGCACCATATGGGTGATATCTCCTCAACATCCTTTCTGGTAGGCAGTTTACAGATAAGGAAACTGAGGCTCAGAGAGGCTATAATTCTCTCACAGTTACACAGCATTAAGTTGCAAAGCCAGCATCTAAACCCAGAACTCTAGGCTCCATAGTTCATGTCTTCCCTGGAATGTCACCCTGGGAGGGGCTGTTTCACAGGCCTGGGCTGCTTGCCACAGCAGGCTGGATCCACCCAGGAGCTCTGGCTGCAGGGCACGGTGCTCGCCTGGTGCTGGGTTATAGCTGCTGCTTCTTTCCTCCTTGTGGTCACTGTTAGTACTGCTCCCCACTTAACTCCAGCTGTCCCCACCTACTTCTACCTACATGGAAAGATTGCTGTGACTGGTCCCCTTGAGTGGGGCTCTCTGTTAGTTCTGACTCCTGACTTTAAGAGCAGAATTGGCATGTGCCGCTTCCAACCCAAGTACTTAATCGTCAAAGTGAGACCCTCCAGGGCTCTCTTTTGCTTCTGGCAGAGAGACTGGCAACTTGCAAGATGTTAGCTGCTCCATCTGGGGCCCAGTGATGACTGTGAGCAGAGTCCCCTGCTG
>NW_007730257.1:42352-57168 GCF_000696425.1 Galeopterus variegatus | reverse complement strand
TGCAAGATGTTAGCTGCTCCATCTGGGGCCCAGTGATGACTGTGAGCAGAGTCCCCTGCTGCCTGGTGATGGAGATTTAATGTGAGCAAGAAATAATGTGGTTTTCAGCCACTGAGATTTGGGGGGTTATTTATTACTGCAGTGCAACATAACCTATCCTGACTGAGATGTAACTTTTCCTCATTGCTAGAAAGAATCATTTAGGCCAGTTTGCTTCCAAGGCTCTGCCCCTGCTCACTCTGGGACCATCTCTCCTTGAGCACTTTCTTCAGAAAGACCCCAGGGTTTGTGGACATTTTCAACAAAGTCAGAGATCCAGGTGCTGCTCTGAGCCCAGAAACTGAGAGCCAAGCTTTCCATGAGCTTCCCAGATCCCTGAAGCTGTCATCAATATCTGTAGATAGTTTCATAGTTTACAAGGAACATTCGTGCTCATGAAGATGCCATCTTAGAAACAGCTCCTGTGAAGGAGACCCAGTCATTTCCACCTCAAAGAGAGGTGGAGCAGGAGCCAGAGAAGTTAAGGGCCTTGGCCAGGGCTGGGTGGTTCTTTGAATCACAGAACTGGGTGTGGAATGTAGGGTTCTTGGCTCTAGTTCTCTTGGGTTCCCCATACTCTGAATTCAAGGGTAAGGCCTGGATTCCTAGAAAGGAATGAAAACTAGAGAACAGGTCTTAACACAGTTAGTGAGAAAGGTCCCTGTGGATGGGCAGAGTAAGAGTCATAGGGAGAAACCCCAATGTCACTCAAGGGTCCTGGAGTTCATGTGGAGGTGGTTGGAAGGAAGGGGAGTCAAGGCGGCAGAGCAGTGTCCAGTGACTCTGCAATGACCCCAGAGCCGACCCTCTGCTTTACCCTTACCTCTGTGTAACTTGAGGCAAGTGACTTAACATTTACATGCCTCAGTTTCCCCAACTGTAAAGTGGAGATAACCATAGTGCCCATCTCCTATGGTTGTTGTGGGGAGTAAATGAGATAATATATATGAAAGCACTTAGAACTGTGCTACGTTCTTGTAAGTGCTAAATAAGGATCTGCTGCTATGTTGTCATCATCATCACCAAATCATCGTCACACCCAGCACCACTACTATCTTTATCATCGTTCTTGTGACTCTGGACAAGTTACTTCCACCCTCTGGGCCTCAATTTCCTTACCTGTGAAATGGGAACAGTGAATATTTGTAAACTGTGTGATAATTATAGATAGAGTTTGTTGAATATTTACCTTGTGCTTGGTACCATTCTAAGTTCATTATCTAATTTAATTCTTATGAGCCGCTCCAAGATCAGCTTGTAATTAGCAGAACTGGGAGTCTAACCAAGGCCATCTGACTCCAGAGTGGGTCTCTTAACCACCACCCTATAAATTTTATACCTAGAGTCTGAAGGCTTCATGGTGGTGGTGGGTTGCCTGTGCAAGATAGCATGTGATGCTGCAGGATGCATCTCGGGCCTTTGATAAGTAAACTGTGTTTGTGGTGATGTGCAAGCTATGTGAGTCCATGAGAGTGGAATGCCAGTGTGTGCACATGTATGTATGAGTGTGTGTATATAACATGCTATTTAAAGTATATATTTGATCCCTGTGTGAGATCTTGTATACTTACTGTGTATGTGCTGGTCCACCTATAATACTGTCTAATCTGAGATTATTGGTCTATGAGTGCTTAAGGATAATTCATATGTACACTTGTGGGCACAATGTCATGTGAACCCAGTGTGCATGTTGTCATGTGAGCTATGTGGGCCACTGTGGATGTATTTGTGATGACATGTGAGCTATGCGATCTGGTTGTATATATGATACAGTGTAGCTGGTGTGTGTGTGTGTGTGTGTGTGTGTGTGTGAGCTGGCATGCAAGTGCTATCTACATTTGTCTGGATGTGAATCTGTGGTGTGTATCTGGGTGCTGTGGGTGTGTGTTCACATGTGCATCTGTGTGGGAACCAATGACTGTGTGTGCGTGTGTGTGTGTGTGTGTGTGTGTGTAGGATGTTGCTGTATGCAAGCCCATGTTCCAGTGGACTGAGTGCCCTGTGTGTCTGTAGGCTGGGAGAATGGTGAATTAGAGGGCTTACACAGCTCCTTGCCTGACCTAGGTCCAGCTCTCCCCTCCCAGCCTGTGCAAATGCTGCCTAGCAGATGCACTGGGTTTTTTAACTTGTGGAAACAGCCCTCTAAATATTCACCTGCCAGCCTGGTGGGCTGGCCTGCTTCATTCCCTGCCTTGCCTCCACATGCAGAGCCATGGGTGAGCATTCAACTCTCCCGCTGCTCCAGGACTCACTCTGGCCTCCAGGAGTCAATGAGGAGGGAAACCTAGGAGGCCTGAGAGTCAACCCAGATCTAATCCTGGGCTGCACCCGTCTGCACATCCCTCACTCCTGCTGTCACTTGCACTGAGCAGGTGTGCCCCTTACACACACAGGGCATTCCCATTTCACTCACCCCACTTTTACGCTCCTAGCCTCGTCTCTTTACACTCACTCCACCTCCTTTCATAGGTCTTCCCCCATTCACACGCATTCACGCTCCCCCTCTTCTCCCCTTGCCAGTTCTGGGATCTTCTTTCCACTCCCCTCCCACCCCTCTCACCAGATCTGGGACCCTTCCAACTGCCCCCTTCCTTCAGGGCCAGAAGGTCTCAGCATGGCCCGCTCAAGACTCTGTCCATGGTCCTGAGCTGTCATGCCTGGAGACACTTTCCCCCTTAACCTTGGGACATTGACAATAACTCTTATCCAAAAGTTTTCAGGAATTCTGAACTGGGTGAAAAGAGTCAGTAGGAGGAGAAATAAGACTGCGCGTGTGTGTCTGCGGTGTGCGCGTGCACGAGACTATCTCTGAGAGATAAAAGAGAGACAAAAAGATAGAGACAAGGAGGAAGAGAGAAAGACAGAAAAAGACTCAAAGACACAGAGATAGATAAAGAGAGACACAGAGGAGATACAGAGAGGGAGACACAGAGAGACAGGCAGACAAACAGACAGGCAGATACAAGCTGCTGGAAAGTCAGAAATGCTCAGGGATTTCTGAGAGGAAAAAAATGACTTTTGTTTTGACACCACTTGCAAATAATTCTCCTTACTAAGAAGGCAGATTATTTTCCTCTGGGAAGTTGGGGGAGTACATGCTCCCTGATTCTGTGTACCGGAACAACAACTAATTACTGGCGGTCCTCAGATGTTGCAACTCCCCGTCGGGGCTGAGATTCATTTAAAAGGAGAGGCTAGTGTAATCTTCTCCCCAGACTTAGGATCCACGATGAGGGCCAGTGTCCGCCCTAATCCGGGACTGGCATCCTGGCAGCTCCCTGTCTTCCTGTGCCACCCAGGTCTGCTAATCCCTCGTCTCCCCCACCAGCCCTGGATGAACAGGATTTTTAAGGTCAGAGATCAGCTGGAGCAAACAGGCAGACCCTCTCCTTGCAGCCTGACCATGGTCACCATCGAGCTATGGGAAGCAGCTATGGGAGGAGGGTGGGGACATAGTCCACCTGGTTCACATTCTTCTTCCTTTCAACCATGCTGGCCTCTCCCACCCACATGGGGGCTCCATGGACCACTTTCCTCCTGCCTTGATTCTCAGGTATCTTTTACAAGCTGGGCACTCTGCTGGGCACAGAAGTCACACACTCACCTCACAAGTCTCCCAGTCGCCTGGGAGGTGGTTGTTATTCCCATTTTACAGATAAGGCAGCTGAGGCACAGAGAAGTTAAGTAATATGCCCAAGGTCTCACAGCTAGTAAATGGCTGAGCCAGATTCAAACACGGTCTGGCATCCTCTCTGAATAGAGTCTCCCCGAGGGCTAGGTGTGTAACATCATGCACTGGCAGCTCTCCAAAGGTGGTGCTATGTGAATGTCCTGGAGATGGTGACCTTTGGGATTTCCACATATTAGGAAAGGATCCAGCTGGGGATCCTCAGCCAGGCAGTCCCTCCTTGGCTCCTGGGCAGGGATACCCGAGGACATCAGGGGAGGGAGGTGGCGGCAACAGCCCATCCTGGGCAGGCTGAGTGGGTTCAGACAACCGTGACATGCCATGGCCTCTGGCTCCAGGTGCCCCTGCCCATAGTGGCAGATCTCGCCTGGCAGGGCGGGAGCCCAGCTAATGGCCATGTTTATAGCTCAAAGCATTATTAGCTCTTAGGAGTGCTCAGCCCTCGCTGTTGTGGACAGCTGAGTTTATTGATTGAGTGACTTGATGTTTTTGCTTATTAAGTGCCTGGAGTGTCAGCAGATTTGGGCCAGCCTTGGCTGGGCTGGGGAGGGAGGGATTGGTAGGCGGGAGGCTGTCTGTCTGTGGACACATTGTGGCCTGGCTTGTTTGTTCCAGCACATGTGTTGGAGTGAGGGGCATGTGTGTGCTTCTTCATGTTTGTGTTTCTAATGCAATTTTAGGAGAATGAACCTTGCTTTCTACACCTAGCAACCACAGAGTGGCTCTGTGGGGAACTGGGATTTGGATTTGGGAGGACTGGCTTTGAATCCTGCCCTTATCTTTTCAAGCTGTGAACCTGGGCAAATCCCTTACCGTCTCTGAACCTTGGCTTCCTTATCTGGAAAATGGGGATTAAAATAATACCAGCTCTGCCTACCCTTGAGACTGAGAGTTAATGAGCTACAGCAGTTTGTAAACTGTAAAGCACTGCACACATTTCAGGGAATACAATTATTGTGAGCTGGGCTGTGATGCCACAATTAGGTTTATGTTTAGGAGATAGGTTGGTGGAGCAGAAAGTGAACCGGAAGGGGGGCCCTGGGGAACTATGGGAAACCCCAGCTCTGAGGGGCCTGGACCTGCCTTTGCCACTCATATTCCAGGAGGTCACTGAGCCTGGGCATGGTTTTACTTTAGTTCCAGGACTGACTCTGACATCAAGGTGCTATGTAGACCCAGGAAGGCCTATTTTCTTCTCTGGGCTTTTTCCTTTATTTGTTAAAAGAGGGGCTTGAGTTCAATGGTCTCTAGACTTGCCTCTTTTCAGCTCTGTCTTTTTATAAATACAGGAATCACTGAGTCTTTTCCACCCACATGCATAGACATGGGTGGGATTCACATTTAAATAGCTTGGACTTGAGTCTCTGTGTTCAAGATATCCTGTGTTTAAGTTTCACTGTGCCTGTCTGCAGGGGTACAGATGCCCTGAGATAGTGTGTGTTGGCAAGTTAACAGTCCCCCCACCGATGCCTGCACACATATGTGCCCATCACCCATTTGCTTTTTGTTAAGGCAGAAGGGCTGGGAAACCAGCTGCTTCCCTGGACTCCAGCAGCTCATGGGGAAAGCCCATTTTAATAGCTGATAACAAGATGGGTCCATTAAAAGAACAAGTTAGCTGCAAAACCAAAGATTACTTCTGTTCTGTTTGGTGAAGGGCTGTTGAACATCAGGCTCCATTTGTTGAATCAGTCCCCCACCCTCCACTCCCTCCACCGCTTTCCCAGGCATAGCTGCTGCCAGGAAAAGCTGGCCCAGCCATCCCTACCTGCTTTCTTCTCCTATGGAAGTCCTTTGTGCCTGCTTTAAAGCCTTGCTCAAAGCTACCTCTTCAATGGAAGCTTCCCTCATCCTTCCTTGGCCTCCATCTGGAGGAAGCCCAGAACCTTCCTCCTTGCTCCGAGCTCCCTAGAGCTCAGTTGAGGGGAGGCTGGCCTTCCCCGACTTCCATTCCAGCTCTGCATGTTCCCGCTTTGAACTCTGCTCTCCATTAGGGCAGCGTCTCTTCGTTGGTCACTTGGCTGCTCATCCACTCGCTCACAGATTTGACCGATGTGTTTTGATCACCTACTGTGTGCCAGATTGTGTGCTAGGCCCAGTCTCTGCTCTAGAAGGAGGGACTGAGAGATGAACCCCCCCATGCCATGCAGAGTGGGAGGGAAGCAGAAGAGAGAGCAATGGGTCCTGCTTGGGGTGGCAAGGCCAGGCCGTACAGAAGAGGTGGTGTCTGAGCAGCATCTTGAAGCATCTGCGGAATTTCTAGGTGGTGAAGGGTAAAGGTGCTGCATGCGGAGGGACCAGCATGAACGTGTAGGAGTAGGTCCTGGAAGAAGGGCTTGCACACAGCAGGTGCTCAATTCATGATTATGGCCAAAAAAATGTTTATTAAGTATTTATTATGGGCCAGGCATTTGCAGGTGCTGAAATGGTAGCCTCAGTTTCCTCATCCGTGAAATGGGGATAGTAATATTACCCGCCTCACAAGGAGAGAAGGCAATGGATGTACTTGGCACAAGGTATTATTAGAAGGGAGCCTGGGCCTCTCCCTTCTCCTGTCTGTTCTTGCTAGAACAGGAAGGAAATCAAGCTCTCTGAGGCAGGAAGGCTACCTGGGTGGGCAGAGGATCAGGCTTTGCTGCCATCTTTCTAGGGTAGGCATCAGGCTCAGCTTTTGGAGGCCAAACAGAAGCAACATATAGTAGCAAATACGCTGGATAATTGAGAGAAAGGAGGAAAAAATCCACTGTGTGTTCTGATGTTTGATTTAGGACTTATCCTGTCCTACTAAATCCATAAGGGTGTTTTTTCTGTGTGGTCTGATATGGGGTCAACATGAGACAGGAGGGTGAGGGGTTGTAAACCCCTCCATAGCTCCCATCTGCCCGCAGAACAAAGCCCATATCCCTTAGAGGAGCAGGTAAGGCCCTTCTAACTGGTCTCCTGATCTCATCTTTAGTCACTACCCCAGCGTCTTCCGCTCCAGCTGCACCAGACTGTGGGGCTTTTCTTGCAATGGACAGCTCCTGTTCCAGACCTCCGTGCCTTTGCACATGCTCTCCCCCCTCCCTGGAAGCCTCTTTCTACAATCTTATTGCAGAAAATGCTCACTCATTCCTTAAAGCCCTGTGAAGTATTCTCTGCCTGGGGAAGTTTCCACCACGTCTCCTTGGGGAGGATGAATCCCTGTCCTCTCTGGGTTCTTATGCATTTCCTCAATTGTGAGATACACCATCGATTTGATAATGGCTTTTTGGGGGAAAGAAACCCTGATTTAAGTGTATGTATCTACATTTCAGAAACGGGCAGATGTTTTTGAAAAGTGCATCTTAGAGTCAGGGAGTTGCAGTTGGTGCTTCTCTCATGGCACAAAGGCCACAAGTATTGTCTTCATACATTCAATCAACCAACTAATCCATCAATCTTCATTGAGCTCTGTTGTAGGCAATGAGGGAAAGCAGTGAACAGAACAAAGTCTCTGACCTCCTGTGGCTTCTATTGCACTGGGAGAAACAGATAGTAAACAAATAAATGAATAAAAATGGAATCTAATACAGATAATCTAAGAGAAAGGTCATGGCAAGTGCTTTGAAGAAATAAAGGGCAGGATAGGAGGACGGAAGGGATCAGGGGTTGTTATTTCTGCCAGGGTGATCAGGGAAGCCTCTCTCGGCATGTTTGAAAAACATGCTGCTGGAGTGCCACGAGTGAGGGGCAGTGCTGGAACGTGAGGTCAGTGTGGTAGACAAGGCTCTGAGACAAGGGTGGGTGTGGGATTTTTATCCTAAGTGTGATGGGAGGGTTTTGAGCAGGGACAGGCCATGAGCTGTTTGCCCCTTAGGCTTACCAGATTGTAAGTTTTCTGAGGGCAGGACCCCAGGGCTTATCAAGATGCCTGGCATACAATAAAGGTCTGTTGAATGAATATTGGATGGCCTGAGAACAGTCTCTTCCCTGGCAGGTCCAGGTGGGAACTCAGGATCGGGAGAGAGTGTGAGTGAGGCCTCAGGCAGGGAGGGGTGCCACGGCAGGAAAGACCATAGCCCCCCGCTTCTGCCCTTGTTTGCCCAGAGCCCTGAGCCAGTGGAGGGGAGTGAACGTCCCACTGGCAGACCCTGTCTCAGTCCTCTCTGCATCCTGGGGACATGGTGTTTCAAGGCATGTCTGAATGGAACAGGCACAGACCAAATATTTGTGAAAGGAGTAAGAACGAAAAGAGGAAACCTATCCACAGAAGAAATTCTATCTGTGCTGCTCTACAGTTCAAAAAGCCTTTTCACATTTGTGTTCTTATTTAATCCATTCTTCAGGCCCATTGATTCCCACTTTTCAGATGAGGAAACTGAGGCTCAAAGAAGGTCAGAAAGGTTCGCAGCATGTGCAAACAGAAGAGCAGGACTCTAGCCGGATCTCCTGATGCCCTATTCTCTTTCCTTTCTCCCCCATGGTTGAAGGCTCAAGGCTAATGTGGCCTTTGAGCTCTGCACTGCAGTGCAGCTACAGAGACAGCATTTTCTGGCCCCACGATGGGGATACAGGTTTGACAAGTCCATGCATGGTAAAGGCATGCAACATGTCTGGACTTGGGGCTGCCCCAGGAAACCCGGACCATGCAACCACTGTAACATCTCTGCTCCCAGTCAGGACACCTGGGCTCGGTTCCCAGCTCTGCTGCTAATTCTTTAGGTGACTCTGGGTGTGTCTCCACCCTCCCTGGATCTCAGTTTCCAAGACTGTTAAATGAGGGGGTTGATCTAGGTGTTTCTGAAAAGCCAATTCCAGCTTGGACACTATAGATTCACAGCTGTGCCTTGCAGGGGAGACACATGGGCAGCCTGCAGTAGGCTGGACTGAAGGCAGGTCTACAGAAGAGTGCCCTGCCTTGGAGGTGTAGGCACTAGGGCAAGCGGCCCGTCCTCCCTGGGAGGCCACTGCAGCAACTTGGTGTCTCTGCCAGCCATGCTCTGCTTCTGGCCTCAGCCACACTGCTATCCGCCCACTCACCCATGATACCTGAGAGTCACTGGACAGACTCCCACATCTAGTCACCACAGCCCTTCACGATCTGGCCCCTGCCAACCCCCTCCCTCTCTCCCCGCTCCTTCCTCATCTTCCAGCCCTGATCCCCTTCTCCCAGCTCACTGAACTCGCCTCAGCTCTGGGAGCTGGCCACATCTGCTCTCGCTCCCCTGCTTGCACATGTGGTTCCTTTTGTCTGGAGCACTATTCTCTGGTCACTATCACCCAGGGCCAGGCTCCTGCTTAATTGCCCTTCAGGACTCAGCTTCAGGGAGACTCATCCTGGAAGCCTTTGCTAATCCTGCCCTTCACCCCTGGCCTGGCCAAGCCCCTTTGGGTGTGCAGTGAGATTCTCACAGCACATGTCACAGGGACAGGAGTCATCTGTCTGTGTGTCTGTCCCCTTTGCAGCGAGCTCCTGGGTAGCAGAAACCTTGTTCATCTCTGTTTCCCCAGGTACTGTAGGTGCTCAGGAAATATTTGAAAGGGGGAAAAATGCTGAATGAATACATAGGTGGATGTGGACACATTCATTCATTCATTTGTTTATTCAACAGATATTTTCTGATTACCTATTAGATGCCAGGGGCCAGGGATTCAGAACTGAATTCAACAAGAAGGTCCCTTCCTTAAGGGGCTTGTGTGCCCACAGGCAGGGGAATGAATATTGCATCTTGTACAGCTCTCAGGTTCTGGAACTTAGATATTTTCTCTGCCTGAAACATTCGAAAATCCTTTTGGGTTAAGAAAGCAAGACCTGCACTAGGGCTGGGTTGGAGCAGGGGCCAGGCCAGGACCAGCCTACTCCTTGAGGCCCCTACTCTGTCCCTGCTGTGGGCATGCTCGTCTCCAGAGGGGATGCTCCCCTCCTCCTGGCCGCACCCCTCCCCTTCCTCTCCCCTCCTCTCCCTTAGCTGTTCCACTTCCAACCAAGCAGCTTAACTTAGGTCTCCCTGTAGGGCTTTTAATTTGGATTTATTGCCGGCCGTGATTGTATGTTAAACAAACTCCAGGCGATTATTAAAAACATGATTATCGCGGTTTATTGTCTCGCTTGGTCCTCAGTGGGTGTTCTGGTGCTGAGAGCTGGCAGAGCCCGTCCGATCCACCGAGAGGGGTGAAGACCCCCAGAGGGTCTATTGTCCTTCTGGCCTTGTCACACCTCCCAGAGGAAGAGGTGGTGGTGGGGGCTGAGGGCACTTCTGAAGCAGGCCAGAGGCCCAGGGGAGATGCAGACAGGTGGCAGAAAGTGCACGGACCTGGCACCCAGGAGGCCAAGTACCAGTCTCACTTGCAACTTACTGGACTTCAGTTTCCTCATCTGAAAACCAGAGAGTTGGACCAGATGACCCAGTGCCCTGAGGGCTGAAACCCAAGCATCCTTTGGGGCTGGAGGGACTTCACTTTGTTCCACAGAAAGACTCAAGCCAGGGGCAACTACAAGGCATACACAGACCAGGACATTCTGTCATGTGTGTCTGGTGAAGATCCACTCGCCTGGCCAACCAAGTTATGCTGACTTGGAGATCGCCCTGCTGTGGGCCCGCTGGCCTCTGGTTTGGGAGATGAGGGTCACACCCAGACAGAGACACTGGCAAGGTGAAGCTGACAGAGAACGGGGCTCTGGCTCCTGCTGGGGAACTAGATCCCCTGGGTTCCAGTCCCAGCTCTGCCACCGACTGGCTGAATGGCCTTGGGCAAGTGACTTATCCACTCAGGGCTTCAGTTTCCTTCTCTCTAAAATGGAGGGGTGGGCTATTCAGTGATTTGCAAACTTAAAAATTAACAGTCCCCTTTATTTTCTTTTTTCTTTTTCTGACCGGTAAGGGGATCGCAACCCTCGGCACGGTGTGGTCCGCACCACGCTCAGCCAGTGAGGGCACCGGCCATCCCTATATAGGATCCGAACCCATGGCCTCAGCGTTACCAGTGCAGCACCCTCCTGAGTGAGCCACGGGGCTGGCCCACAGTCCCCTTGTTTTTCTAAAAAGAATCTTCTGCAGCACCCCAGCTACGAGGCAGCATGAGAAAGGGCTGCTAGGAAGCCCGGACCAGGGAGCTTGGCCCAGCGACCTCCCTTTGCCCCTGCATCTGTCTGGTCTGGAAACACTGGACTCACCCAATGGCTCTCAAATGCCTTCCTTTAAAGTCAGCTGTGAAGCCACCCAATCCCCTCTNGCCCAGACTTTGAAGGGAGGTCCCTGCAGGGCGGAGGAGGGATCAAGCTTCCTGGACAGGCGCCCCCCGTCCCCCAGGGCAGTGCAGGATGGTCAGAGCCTCTTGTACAGCTCAGATGCCTGTACATCCTCCGGACTCCTGGCTCCTTCCCTCATTCCACCTTGACTTGGCTCCTCAGGCAAAGGCTTGGGCCAATCCCAAGCCTGATGAATCTTTGGTGAATTCTGAGTAAAGGCATTTAAAAAAATTCAGATAGGTAGGGGGTTTTGAGAAGAAGGGAGGCAAGATGATTCTGCTCCCCTCCCGTCCTTCTCCCCGCGTTGGCCAGCTAACAAGGCTGGAATCCTGGAGTGTGTAGGACATGTGTGGAGAAGGGTGGGACATATCTGAGCCCCCCAGACCAAGGGTGTCTGAGAAACAAGGCCACCACTGTAGAGAAGGCTTCACACTAGGCTTCTGACTGGAGCAGAGGCAAATTCCAGAAGCAAAGGACATTAGAGACAGGAAAAAGCTTAGAAATATCCTCTAAGTCAACCTCTTTGTACTGTATGGAGGTAAGAAAATGGATCTCAGAGAGGGGAGGTGACATGTCCAAAGTCAGACCCCAAGTGGCCAAGAAAGGACTAGAATTCAGCCCCTCTCTCTCCCAGTCCAGCATGAGGTCTGCCTCTGTCTGGCTTCCTGACCTGCATCAGAGCTCTGCATTACAGCTCCCGCCTCCCTCCAATACCCCAGCAGAGCCATCTGCAGGATGTGTAGGACCCAGGGGACAGCCTGGTCATCGTCAGTGAGACTTGGAAGGACAGGGACTTAAACAAGTGGGAAGAGAATGTGGCAGCTCTACCCCCTGCTGCTGGTTTTCACTGATGTCAATGAACAGCCTTGTCCTTTAGGCTTAGAGGAATTGGGTCTCTTCCTCCCTCTGTTTATCCCCCAAACCCATTAGGTTGCCTTTCTGTGGCTGAATACCCATTTTCCATCAGTCCTCAATGGCACTTTCAGTCCAGTTTGGCCTGCATAAATCTATGTCCAGATTAGTTCAGGGTCCCCTCACCTGGCAGCTAGATGGAGAGGGGCTGGTGTCCGGTCACACTGTTCTGGGTTCCAATTCTGGCTCTACCAAAACTAGCTGTGTGACCATGGGCAAATTACTAAGCCTCTCTGAGCTTCTTTTCTTATCATTAAAATGAGAAATGCTGAGGATTAAATGAGACGAAACAGGTGAAGTCCTGGCAGGTGGAGGCACAGAGTGGGTGTCACACAGGTGTTGCTTATATTCCTTTCACCTAAAATCTGGTCTCCAAGTTCTAAGAAGGTTAGGACATTTTTCATGTCTTTCTTCCTCATCCTCCTTGACTCCCCACCATGTCTGATCTCTTTAGAAATTCTCCTGAGTGGAGGCAGAGAGGGCTGGCATCCCGCACAATTTAAGGGGGTACCTGTGAATGGCACCCCCTGGAGTTCTGGGGCTCTATGGGGTGCCCCTGGAGGGAGATAGGCGTGGAAACTCTGGATCTTTAGCATCCGAGAACTCATTTGGGTTTGTTTTCCTCCTGCTGAATTTCCCTTCCCTTCTTTGGCAGTGACGCCTGTTATCTGTCTGGTTCTCTGTGTGTTTTGAACTTTACTCTGAAAACTGAGATTTTGACTTGATTTCCATAATTTAGACTTCAGCTTTTGGAACAACTTCTCCCATCACCAATGTGTCCTGCTTTGATTTCCAAGCACATGAGATTCTAGAGACACATTTTTTGGTCTATTTCAATTGCACATTCATAGGACTTGTAAATATAAAAGAGGCCCCTAAACAGACATGCTGAGTAACAGCCTTAAAACAATGCATTTTATATCAGAACCTGAAGAGTAGGTCCTAAACTGGGCATCTGGGTTTATGCCCTCCAAGTCTTCAAATCCAAGGTGAGATTCTGCACGTGCTTCACAGGGGGTATCTGGAGGATCACAGTGCATGGAATACAGAGCTTAGTTTTACACTTATATTTATATCTTGAACCCTGGAACTTCCACTTCCTGTCTGTGTGACCTTAGACACATCACACAACCTCTCTGAGGCTCAACTTCCTCTTTAACAAAGTGAGGCTAATAATTACCCACTCACCTCACAGGTCTGGGGGACAATCCCCTGAAATGATGTTTGTAAAATGATTGCCATCGGATGCATGCCAAGACGTTAGTCCTTGCCCCCTCCTGATATCACAGAAGAGAAAGCAGAAGCTCAGAGAGGTCAAGCTGGACTTGCCAAAGATCTCTCAGACAGCTGGGATGCACCCCCGACCTGCCTGACTCTGAAGTTCATGTACATTTCCTAGCCTCGCTTTACTGTAAGGATGTATTTTGTGTGTGTGCTAAAATACACATAACACAAAATTTACCATCTCAACCGTTTTTAAGTGTACAGTTCAGTGGCATGGACTACATTCACATTGTTGTGCAGCCATCAGCACCATCCTTCTCCAGAACTTTCTCATCTTCCTAAACTGAAACTCCATTTAAAAGTAACTGTCCAACCTCCTTCACCCCCAGACCTGCCAAACCCCTTTGTACTTTCTGTCTGTATGAATTGGACCACTCTAGGTGCCTCTCATAAGTGGAATCATATAGTATTTGTCCTTTTGTGACTGGCTTATTTCACTTAGCATAATGTCCTCAATATTTATCCATGTGGAAGCACGTGTCAGAATTTCCTGTGTTTTTAAGGTTCATTAATATTCTATCATATGGATATACCACATTTTATTTACGCAAGCATATGTTTGAAGGCATGTAAGGAACCTGGTGCACAGTAGGTATAAGTCATGTGATATTTTCATTATTGGTAGTTATTATTATTCAATTACTAGACTGTTATAAACACTTGCTATAAAATTCAATTCTTCAACACTATTAATAATAGTAATGACAATAATAAATGCCCACTACACAGTGGCATTTCTTTTTATCCCATCTCAGGATTTTTCTGGTCTTGTGGGCAAATTCCGGACTGGCTCAGAGATACCCAGGGAGCTTGTTAACCACACAGATGCCCTCAACCATCCTGGTATTTGTACTGCCAACAAGCCCCCTGAGTTCTGATGCACACAGAACTCTGAGCACCACTCTCCTGGTGCTTGAGTCTTTCCATGACCCACTGTTCCCGACAGTATCTGGAAAGACACCACCAGATCAAGGTCAGGAGGATGTGAGGGCAGAGGAGCGGAAGCATTGGTATTCCTGAGCAGCTTCTCTGAGACCACAGGCTCTGGCTTTGTGGCTGGCCCCATCCTGACCTCTCCCGTGTTGGACAAGCATTCCAGCCCTTTCTGGGGAAATGCCTGATACAAGAAATGAGCCATTCAGACCTGCCATTGGAACTCAGGCAGACAGCTGTGCCCCTCTGACCTCCACACTTCTGGTGGGTCAGGATGGGATTTTCGCCTTAAGGCTGGCATAATTAGGAGGTTTGGTGAGCAGGCTGGATGGGATTCTTTGTTTAGAACTCACCTTGAGAAGACTTCCAGCAGCCTCTTCCATGCACATAACAGGGAGTGCGTATAACCTGGGACCGCCGTGTCCACCTGTCCCCCTTGAAGTCCACCGTGAGTTCTGTCTCAGATGCGCTCCCTTGGTTCCTCCAGGCAGGAAGTCAATGCTGGCTGAGGCAGGAAATGCACCAGCATCTTCAGCATCCCTCGGCTGACCTCAGTGGGAAGCTAGGGGTCCCAGAGCAGGGTGGAGAGAGTGGATATAAGGGGCAAACGGAAGGCATCTCCTCCTTTCCACCTGCCTGGAAGTCCTTCCACCTGCTCTCCCTTGTTGGACTGGCAACCTCCTACTTAGCCCCTAACTTACCCTACTTACCCAAATTACCTCCTCTGGTAAGGATTACCTGATCTCCGCA